>NC_057794.1:255706691-255883385 GCF_018294505.1 Triticum aestivum
CTCGAAGGGGGAAAACTGCTCCTGCAGTGCCACGGGGGCTGTAACCTCAAACGGGGCGTTGACCATATCAGTATCTGGGGTCGCCTTGGTGGTTGCCTCCATCTTCTTGGAGCTCTCTGTCTCGTGGGGATCAGCCTCCCGCGTCTGCTCCAATATCGGCAGATCTTTGCCTGGTTCTCCTTGGTCCATCATGAAACTGACGAATACTAGGAGTCCACTGAAAGGAAAACACAATCGCAATGACAATGAAACAAAAAAGAGAATGATGATCGGTTACTGCTTTGCAAAAGTTCTTTTTTTTCCTCTGAACAAAAATATACCAACATCACGGATCCGCTTACCTTCCCTTCGTTCGGAGAGAAGAACGGTGGCAGATGCAAGTGTTGCCTTTCTTGAAGACGATGAGGGAGAAGGGGATTCAGCGAAGAGTGAAATGATGGTTGCTTCGTCCGTCAAACTTAGACTGCGGGGAGGTGGGGTTTTGTGATATGATGGCTCGTTACTGCTGCGCTACGACCGGGGTGACTCTCCGCCTGCATACTGCCTTCTAATTTGGTGGATGGCATTTGGGCCCGCGCGCTGCATGGCCCGCATGTCGGTGAACAAAAGTATAACGGCATTCAGTAGAGGGAGACGTTTCAATGACCTAGGAGGAGCCAGAAGCGGTAGAGTGTCTCCACTGTACTAGTAGTAATTGTTTTTCTGGGTAGCTGTAGAGTGTCTCCACTGTACTAGTAGTAATTGTTTCTCGGGTCCCAAGACAAAACAGCCCATCCACACTAGTAAATAGTAGAATCAATTCAAAAACCTGGGTGCTCTTCTTCCTCCTCGCTCCCACCCACCTCACGTCAGCTCGGTCCACTCGTACCCCCAAATTCCTCACCTCACTCCTACAGAAAACCCCAGCTCCCCTTCATCCTCACTCCTACAGAAACCCCCCAGCTCCCCTTCTTCTTCGCTTGCACTACAACTAGGCTCGTCATTCGTTACTCTGCTCAAATCCATGAGCGCGACGCGACGCCCTCAAGGAAAATGGAGTCGGCTGACCCCAACGCCAAGAAGATGAGGCTCCCGCCAGCGGTGACGCCTGTTGTAGATCCCGCACCCGGCAGCGCGGGGAGAAGCGGCGACCCCGCCCCCACCAGATCCCAGGAACCCGTAGAATCTCGGGTGGGCCGCATCAGCGATCTCCCGGACGCCATCCTTGGGGAGATCATCTCGCTTCTCCCAACCAAGGATTGATGCCGCACCCAAGTCCTCTCAATTCGGTGGCACCCTCTATGGCGCGTCGTTCCCCTTAATCTGACTGTCGTCAGCTATCTCTCTTCAATGACTTTGAAATCCTGAGAGCCATCATCTCCTCCCACCAGGGCTCCGTTCAAAGCCTCTGCATCCCGTCATGCTACCTGAGCAAGCATACCATGCCCTGCACGGTGGACGCCTGGCTAGAATCCCCTGAATTCACAGAACTATAGCTGCTTGAGTTCTACTATTCCCCTGGAAATCACATACCACATACCGAACGCCATGAACTTGTGCCCTCAGCACCGATGTCCATCTCGGGGTTTTTGTCCTCTCTCCACACCGCCACCTTTGCGCAGTGCTACCTACCAGACAATCTGGTACTAAACCTTCGACTCCCATTTCTCAAGAAACTTTCACTTGTGCGGGTTCGTATATCGGAGGCCTCATTGCACAGCATCATCCACTCTAGTTGCCCTGCGCTGGAGTGCTTGGTGCTTGTTTTCACAGTTAGAATCGGTTGTTTCCAAATAAAGTCGCCTAACCTTGTAAGAATTGGAATTTCTTTTGACGGAAGGCAGCTCATCATCCAAGATGCCCCTTCACTTCAAAGGTTGATCCTTGATTCTTGTTATTCACCGTTGCAAATAACCGTCCTCTCTGCGCCTAAACTGGAGACCTTGGGTGTAATACATGATCTCTGTGCTCATTTCGATATGGTGTTTGGCTCCACAGTTCTTCAAGTACTTTATATTATCATCTACACTGGTAACCATAAGCTGCATTTTAAATTTCTGCGCATAATTTATATATCATCTTGGAGTACACATTTTGTACTAATATTATGTTCTATGCTCAATGAAGAGTTTCTCCATGGATGGCCTATCAATGGTGCTGGATTCTGTTAAGATCTTATATATCCAAATGAATAATTTTGATCTGAACAAGATTATTGGCTTGATGCAATGCTTTCCATGTCTGGAGAAGTTGTATATAAAGGTGATAATTTCACGCACATTGGAAGCCCGCATATAGTGTACTAGAATTAACCGTTCAGATGTTGCTCTTTCGACACTCTTCTTTTAGATCTTAACTGTTTTCAATCTTCATGTCTATTTAGGCAACAGGACGGGGTAAGAAAGTTATAACCAATCGGTGGATTTGTAAGCATCGGGATTTTCTCACTTCTCATGAGATTCGATTGAAGACAATAACGCTAGAACGATATGTAGCCAACCGTGCAAACACAAGATTTGTCACATTCTTCCTGCTGAATGCGAGGTTACTATTGTCCATCAGGCGTAAGTTTATCAGCAGCATGGTTTTGACAGATGGGTATGTCGAAGAGCAAAAAAAGGAGTTTCAGGTGGGCAAAAGAGCTTCTGAACGTGTCGGGCTTCTATTTACAACATATTGTGGTCATAATCCAGTAAATTTTACAACCCAGGATGTTCATTCTATGGACCTGACCAATCCATTTGACTGTGACTGCCGAAAACTGTGCTGGAGTTAGATGTTGTTGCCCTTTTCAATCTGGTTTTTTGTGTAAACCTGATGAACAATTAACCCTCGTGCTTTTGTATAGTTTGTAAGCTGGAGTTAGATGTTCCTGCCCTTTTCAACTCTGCTGTGATTGTCATATTTTCTTTGAAACAAGGCAAATGGCTTGCCATTCGTTTAATTTAGAGTGAAATATTGTAACAAATCCAAACCAAGGGAAATAACATCACTCTCGCCGGCTGCTTGAGCTCACTGTGCATTATAGAAGCCAAGTGATTAGCCCCCACCAGCACCCACAAACTTATTTCGAACTAGCACATCAAATGGGCTGTAAATTTTCATAGGAAAGGTTGCATGACCGTGACAGATTTGGATTCTGACATTTGGGACCCGCGAGGAAATAGCCTATCCAAGGTGGTGTCGACTTACTAGCCAGTCAACAAACGATTCTGCCTACCAGCCGTTGGATTGACATCCAACATCTGTCGTGTATCTTCTATCTCTTGTCTTCTTCTTCCTCCAATCGCCCAAACCAAACCACCCCGTCGACTCCGCCTGCTCCCGCCTCCCATGGCCGGCTGCGCCTCCGCCGCCCCACCGTACGTACCCTCCAATGTTGGCCAGTCCCTCCCTCTATTCCCCCACACGTCCTGTTATTCTCCGGTGACGTCAGCCCCAACACGCACCCGCGCCCGAACCAGTCAACCCTCATACTCCCCTCCGCCTACGACTGGACCGACGCATCTTCAACGGCTCCTGTTCGTTCCGTCTGAGGCCTCACCGTCGTCCTCCACCTTGCGGCCTTGGTTCCTCCTAATAGTAGTACGCAAGCAAGTGCCTCTATAGTACAAGCCCAAAAATATGGTTCCTCCTAATTGGTTGGACATCTGGGGCTCACGCCATTGTCAACGTAGTCAATAAACGAGAGAATTAGACTACGAGCGGCTGACACCAGGGACCCAGCAAGTCGCGCATTTTTTAGAGGAACAAGCAGTTGTTATTTATACTAGTTTTAGCAACGGATCAGGGTAACAACGGGGTTGTGCGGGGGTTGTGGCCCGTCTAGCCAGGGTTTTATTTATGTTTACCACATCATGAGCCCAGTTGTGTTTTTTCTTGCTGAAAATGGCTAGCCCAGTTCTATTTTTTTAAGAAATACCCAAACAAGGCCTACTTGCTTTATCGGCCCTGCTGGGATGCAAATCTTTCAAGACGAGGAGAGTTTCATTCGGTTTGCCCAGAAATGGGTTGTACATTTTTAAAACACATCAAACCGGGAATTAGTTTCAATTTTTTTCATTACAAGATCTTAAATTCCATTGATTTTTATGTGTGGACAATTATTTGGATTTTATATTTATATAAATTATTTTTCAAAATAGTTTGAATGTGAGTCAATATTTCTGGATTAAAAACAGTTGACCGCACGAAAATATGGAAAATTTCGTATACTTTTTAACCGTGGCCACAATATGGGGTGTGATGCTAACAAAAATAAGATGTGCTTCAAAAAAATTCTTACGAATTAGCAAATGGGTTGTACATTATTAGAAATAATGGAAAATGTGTTGTATGTTGTTTTCCACAGATTTGAGGCTGACTTGTGCGCCTACTACAGGTTGACGTGTATGCTTTCATAAAAAAAGGTTGACGCACACACAACGCCCTGTCAACTTAGTCAACACACGAGAGCAGTGACTGTTGGATGTCCATCCAACTGCTGTCGTGCTTCTTCAATCTCCGCTCTTCATGCTCAAGCCGCTCAAACAAGCGCCGGCGGGACTGTATGCTCCCTCCTCCCACGGCCGGTTATGCTACCGCGCAGGCCTCACGGCCCCACCGTACTCCCATCGTTGGCCTAGCCATCCCTCTACTCACCCACACCTGCTGTTATTCTCCGGTAACGGCAGACGAACCAGTAAACCCTCGTACTCCTCCGTGTGGGAAACAACTGTCGAGTATTCCCTGGCTCCGTGTCGTTCCGTTCCTAGGCCTCGCCGTCGTCCACCGCCCTGGTGCTCTCGGCGCGGCCTGGTCAACGTGGTTAATGAACAACATCCATCGGAACTAGACTGTACGTGGAGAGGCCGACAGCTGGGTCCACGGCCGCACGCAAGGAAATGCCTCCTTATTACGCGCAAAATAATGATTCCTCCACCTGACAGCTAGGACCCACAGGAAGGGCCTCTGTATTTGGCGAAAAAAACATTCCCCCCGCTGACAGGTCAGACCCACCAGCTATATCTTCGCACGCAAGGAAGTGCCTCCTTATTACGCCCAAAAAAATGAATACCCCCTTCTAGCTGGGACCCACCATATTGTTGGGCTGACTTGTGGGCCTACTCAGTTGACAGGGACGGAGAGCTTTGTCAACTTAGTCAATACTCCAGTGACCGTATGATGTCCATCCAACGGCCATAGTGCTTCTTCAACCTCTGGTCTTCTTGCTCCAGCCGCCCAAAGTAGCGCCGGTCGTGCCGCCTGCTCCTGCCTCCCGTGGTTGGCTGTGCTACCGCGGAGGCCTCACCACCCCTATACTACTCCCACCACTGGCCAGGCCATCCCTCCACTCACCCACACCCCTTGTTATTCCGCGGCGACGGCAGCTTCACACCGCAGCCGAACCAGTGAACGCTCGTACTCCTCTCCGCGTGGGCATCCACTGCCGCGTCTTGCACGGCTCCGCGTCGTCCCCTTCCTAGGCCTTGCCGTCATCCATTGCCGTGGTGCTCTCGGCGCGGCGTGGTCAATGTGGTCAACGACCGACTTCCATCGGAAGAGTACTGTACGTGGAGAGGCTGACAGCTGGGTCCACGGCAGCTGCAAGGAAGTGCCTCCTTATTACACGGAAAATAATTACTCCTCCACCTGACAGCAGGGACCCACCCGACGGGTCACCAGTATTTTGTGGAAAAAATCGTTTCCCCCTGACTGTTGGGACCCACCGGACGGGTCACCGTATTTCGCGAAAAAAACGTTCCCCCCGCTGTCAGCTCGGACCCACCGGAAGTGCCTCCTTATTACGCATAAAAAAATGAATACTCCCTCGGCTAGCTGGGACCCACCTTGCTGGGAGGCTGGCTTGTGGGCCTACTAAGTTGACGGGGATGAAGGGCTTTGTCAACTTAGTCAATATGAATGATTCTAGCTCCAGTGACCGTACAATGTCCATCCAACGGCCGTAGTGCTTCTTCAACCTCTGGTCTTCTTGCTCCAGCCACCCAAAGCAGCGCTGGTCGTGCCGCATGCTCCTGCCTCCCATGGCCGGCTGTGCTGCCGCAGAGGCCTCGCCACCCCCTACTATTCCCACCGCTGGCCAGGCCCTGCGGCAACGGCAGCCTCACACCGCAGCCGAACCAGTGAACCCTCGTAGTCCTCTCCGTGCAGGCTTCCACTGTCGCGTTGTCCCCTTCCTAGGCCTCACCGTCGTCCACCGCTGTGGTGCTTTCTGCGCGGCGTGGTCAACGTGGTCAAGGAACGACTTCCATCGGAAGAGTACTGTACGTGGAGAGGCTGACAGTTGGGTCCACGGCCATAGCCCAGTTTTTTTTGTGATTTGCCAAGTAAGTCGCTTTGTCAGGCATGTTGGGCTGCAATTCTTTCAAGACGGGGAGAGCTTTCATTCGGCTGGACGAGAAAATGGCCCATCAGTAATGAGAAATGGGCCGTACATTTTTAAAACACATCAAACCGACAATTAGTTACAAATATCTTTTTTTTATTTCAAGATTTTAAATTACATTAGTTTTTATGCGTGAACAATTTGTTGGATTTTATATTGATATACATTTATATTTAAAATCAGTTTGAATGTGAGTCGAAATTTCGGGATTAAAAACAGTTCGGACCGCACCGAAATATGCAAAATTTCGTATAATTTTTTAACAGTTGCCACAATATGGGCTGTAATGCTAACAAAAAGAATACGGGCTCCAAAAAAACCTTAAGAATTAGCAAATGGGCTGTAAATTATTAGAAATAATGGTAGATGGGCTGTATGCTGTATTCCACAGATTTGAGGCTTTCCTAAAAAAGGTTGACGCACAAGCACTGACTGTTGGATGTCCATCCAATGGCCGTCGTGCTTCTTCAATCTCTGCTCTTCCTGCTCCAGTCGCTCAAACAAGCGCCGGCGGGGCTGCCTGCTCCCTCCTCCTCGCGGCCGGCTGTGCTGTCGCGCAGGCCTCACCGCCCGATCGTACTCCCATCGCTGGCCTAGCTATCCCTCTACTCACCCACACCTGCTGTTATTCTCCGGCGACGGCAGACGAACCAGTAAACCCTCGCACAGTCGTACTCCCCTCCACATGGGAAACAACTGCTGAGTCTTCCCTGCTTCTGTGTCATCCCCTTCCTAGGCCCCGCCGTCGTCCACCGCCCTGGTGTTCTCCGCGCGGCCTGGTCAACATGGTCAACGACCGACATGCATCTGAAGTGGACTTTACGTGGAAAGGCCGACAGCTGGGTCCACGGTCGCACGCAAGGAAATGCCTCCTTATTACGTGCAAAATAATGATTCCTCCACCTGACATCGGGGACCCACCGAAAGGACCTCTGTATTTCATGAAAAAAACGTTACCTCCGCTGACATCTCGGACCCACCAGCTATATCTTCGCACGCAAGGAAGTGCTTCCCTATTATGCACACAAAAAATGAATACTCCCCCTGTTAGCTGGGGCCCAGTATAGTGGCAGGCTGACTTGTGGGCCTACTAAGTTGACGGGGACGGAGGGCTTTGTCAACTTAGTCAATATGCACGATTCTAGCTCTAGTGACCGTACGATGTCCATCCAACGGCCGTAGTGCTTCTTCAACCTCTGGTCTTCTTGCTCCAGCCGCCCAAACCAGCGCCGGTCGTGCCTCGTGCTCCTGCCTCCCGTGGACGGCTGTGATGCGGCGGAGGCCTCACTGCCCCCTACTACTCCCACCGCTGGCCAGGCCATCCCTCTACCCACCCACACCCCCTGTTATTCTGCGGCGATGGCAGCCTCACACCGCAGCGAACCAATGAACCCTCGTACTCCTCTACGCGTGGGCATCCACTGCCGCATCTTCCCCGGCTCCGCGTCGTCCCCTTCCTAGGCCTCGCCGTTGTCCACCGCCCTGGTGCTCTCGGCGCAGCATGGTCAACGTGGTCAAGGAATGGCTTCCATCGAACATGGACTGTACGTGGAGAGGCTGACAGCTGGGTCCACGGCCGCAGCAAGGAAGTGCCTCCTTATTACGTGCAAAATAATTATTCCTCCACCTGACAACGAGACCCACCGGACGGGCCACCGTATTTCGTCCCCCTGACTGCTGGGACCCACCAGCTACATCTTTGCACGCAAGGAAGTGCCTGACAGTCGGGACCCACCTGGTCGAAGCGTACGTAGCGTTGTCATTCTGGTCGCGAACGTGTACGTACATATATACTGGTCGATGTAGAGGAGCGCACGTGTCGTAGTAGAGGCGGCCAGGGTGCAAGAAAGAAAATACGGCCACGTATGTGTACATACGGGCGGGGTCTCGAACGCCTACTCGTGCATACGTACGACCAGGGCTCGTGTACATGGCTGGGTCGGAATGGAGAAACATCATCGTCATCGTGTTCATGGGGAGGCAACGGAATGCGTCGTGTTCATGGGGAGGCAACGGAACGCGTCGTGTTCATGGGGAGGCAACGGAATGCGTCGTGTTCATTGGGAGGGCTTGGACGAAACAGGCGATGGAAACGAGGCCTGTCATACCGCAGAATGGAGGAAACGGGCTTGTGTTCGACCGACCACGTTCGAAACGGGATCTTGTTCATCGGGAGGGGTCTGGCGTACCGTAAAACGGAGGAAACGGGCCTCCTATGGTCGAAACGGGGGTCCTGTTGATTGGGAGGGGTGTGGCGTACCGCAAAACGGACGAAACGGACTTGTGTTGGAGCGCTACGGTCGAAATGGGGGTCCTGTTCATCGGGAGGGGTGTGGCATACCGCAAAACGGGACTCCACGGGATATTGTTCATCTCCACCGTCGACCCCCTCCAGCCTCCACGAGCTACTGTTCATCCACCGTCGACCTCCTCCAGCCTCCACCTGTGACTGTTCATCCACGGGCTCCTGTTCATCCAGCCTCCACCACGCGCTACTCCACCGGCTACTGTTCAACCAGCCCTCTCCCCGGGCTCCTGTTCAACCACCCCTCCACGGGCTACTGTTCATCCTGCCCTCCACCGTCTACTGTTCATCCTGCCCTCCACGGGGTGGTCCTGTTCATCTGGCCCTCCACGGGGTCTTGTTCATCCAGCCCCAACCGGCTCGATCGATCGGGGTCCTATTCATCTAGAGGCAACACCACGGGGTCCTGTTCATCCATCCCCACCGGGAACTGTTCATCCAACCCCCCCCCCCCCCCGCAACACTCACTATTCATCCAGAGGCAGCATCGACCGGCATCAGTTAGCAGCATTAGCGAAGGAATCGCTCGATCGGGTTCAGTTAACAGCCATCGATCGATCGCTCGGGTTCAGTAACGCGTAGCCTGCAGTGCAATCGCTCAGGTTCAGTTAGAGCCCAACGCCTCGCTCGGGTTCAGTTAGAGCCAACGCCTCGCACACATGCGCGTACGTGTACGAGGGAAACGCGCATCGCTCGGTCCCCGACCTCCCACCGTAACCAGGAACTCCCTGAAAGTTTCCTCGCCCTCGCTTCTACCATGGTTTTTTCCGTCATGGACGGCCCAAAGAATGTCATGCAGCTGTGTCTCCGGCCTGCCCAGGACGAAAAGCCCATTTTCTGTCATGATTTTCTATCATAGAAGTAGGAGCCCACCACATCTATGATGATACCGGGTTTTGTCACAATTATCGTCATAGAAGTGTCATATGTATGACAGAAAAAAAATCGTTCAGCCCAAAATGTCACGGATGTGTCTTTTTTTTGTAGTGCCTACTTCCTGCTTGATTGATCTTGATGAATATGAGTATTACAAGAGTTGATCTACCACGAGATCGTAATGGCTAAACCCTAGAATTGTATCCTATGAGTATATGGTAATGAATCTGTCCTATCCGGACTATGCCCTCCGATTTATATAGACACCGGAGAGATCTAGGGTTACATGGAGTCGGTTACATAGGAGGGAATCTTCATAATCAGTCGCCTAGCTTGCCTTCCACGCCAAGTAGAGTCCAATCCGAACACGGGTATAGTCTTCGGTCTTCGTGTCTTCACAGCCCATCAATCCGGCCCACGGATAACATGCCGGACACCTGAGGACCCCTTAGTCCAGGACTCCCTCAGTTGCCCCTGAACCTGGCTTCAATGATGAGGAGTCCGACGCGCAGATTGTCTTCGGCATTGCAAGGCGGGTTCCCCTTCTTCCAAACTCCCAAGAAACTCTTCAGACATGATGATTGTATCCGGACCTGTTACACACCATACACAACCGCAGAGAGAATATATATATTCCACACGAGTTCTATCCACTGGCAGCTTCCGGCAACATGATATCACGCCCGTCTGGTCATAATTTTGAACCGTTTGTCCCACGTTTAAAGATGCAGTTGCTATTGGCACATCTTGTCAAAGCACAGATCATGTCCCCTTATTGCGGGATTCTCATTAATGCGGGTATGGGTAACCCAACCGTGTTGTTTGCACAGCCTTCGGAAACAGGCGAATCTTAAGGCGAGCGAGGAGGCGTTTGATATGTGCTGCCTTTATAAGAGGATAAGGATCCCCTCTTCCTCTTCTCACGCTTTCTCTCCATCTCCGCCTTCCCGACCTCGAGCTCCAGCGCCCAAGTTCCAATCTCCTTTCCACCCCAGCAACCATGTCCGGATCTGGTGGTCAGGGCAAGTGGATGGTCTCCTCCGTCAAGGAGGAGGAAATTACTGAGCTCCGGGCGGCCGGATATTTGGCGAAGGGAATCGCCCACCGCTTGCCAGCCAAGGGTCAAGTCGTTCCCACGTCGGAGCCCAACGATAGGGTAGTATTCCTCCCTTATTTCTTCGCGGGCTTGGGTTTCCACTCCACCCCTTCGTCCGCGGGCAAATGAATCATTACAAGGTAGATTTCCATGATCTATCCCCGAATTCCTTCCTCAACATTTCTGCGTTTATCGTCATGTGCGAGGCCTTCCTCTGCATCCCACCCCACTTTGGGCTATGGCTCAAAGTCTTCAACGTGAAGCCGAAGGTGGTGGATGGCCAGCACACGGAGTGCGGTGGAGCCATGGTAAGCAAGCTGCCCAATGTCTCCTGGCCGAGAGGTATTTTTGTGGAGACAGTGAAGGAGTGACAGAAGCAGTGGTTCTACATCACAGAACCCCGCGGCACCTCCTGGGCCACGGCTGCCGAATTCTGCTCTGGTGCTCCTATGCGGCTCACTTCTTGGGTCGAGAAGAGTCCCGATTGGGATTCGTCCAACGAGGTAATAGCGTCGCAGACGCGCGTTCAAAGCATGATAGCCAAGAACGTCAAGCTTGTAGATGTAATCCAGGTGATGTTAGTTCGCCGAATTCTCCCGTGCCAACGCCGAAGCCGCCCTTTGTGGGAGTTCGATCCGAAGAATCACCATACCTTGGTGAGGCTCTTCGAGACTACTCACGAGGAAGCATGGAAGTTGCACTTTAAGGGCAACAAAAAACCACCGGCCGCGGGTTCAGATCGCGGACACGACACCAGTCATCCTGCCAGTGAGGTATGTGCTACCTCTTGAGCACTGTGTTGGTTTTCCCCGAAGAGGAAGGGATGATGCAGCAAAGTAGCGTAAGTATTTCCCTTAGTTTTTGAGAACCAAGGTATCAATCTAGTAGGAGGCTACGCGCGAGTCCCTTGTACCTGCACAAAACAAATAAATCCTCGCAACCAATGCGAATAGGGGTTGTCAATCCCTACATGGCCACTTACGAGAGTGAGATCTGATAGATATGATAAGATAATATTTTTGGTATTTTTGTGATAAAGATGCAAAGTAAAATAAAGGAAAAGTAAAGAGCAAAGGAAATAACTAAGTAGTAGGAGATTAATATGATGAAGATAGACCCGGGGGCCATAGGTTTCACTAGTGGCTTCTCTCGAGAGCATAAGTATTCTATGGTGGGTGAACAAATTACTGTTGAGCAATTGACAGAATTGAGCATAGTTATGAGAATATCTAGGTATGATCATGTATATAGGCATCACGTCCGAGACAAGTAGACTGACTCCTGCCTGCATCTACTACTATTACTCCACTCATCGACCGCTATCTAGCATGCATCTAGAGTATTAAGTTAAAAACAGAGTAACGCCTTAAGCAAGATGACATGATGTAGAGGGATAAACTCATGCAATATGATGAAAACCCCATCTTGTTATCCTCCATGGCAACAATACAATACGTGCCTTGCTGCCTGATACGTCTCCAACGTATCTATAATTTTTGATTGCTCCATGCTATATTATCTACTATTTTGGGCAATATTGGGCTTTACTATCCACTTTTATATTGTTTTTGGGACTAACCTATTAACCGGAGGCCCAGCCCAGATTTGTTGTTTTATGCCTATTTCAGTGTTTTGAAGAAAAGGAATTTCAGACGGAGTCGAAACGAAATGAAATCAACTAGAGAAGTTATTTTTGGAACGAAAGCCACCCGATGGACTTGGACCCCACATCAAGGAAGGAACGAGGAAGCCACGAGGGTGGGGGGCGCGCCCACCCCCCTAGGGCGCGTCCCCTGCCTCGTGGGGCCCTCGTGGCTCCCCTAACGTACTTCTTCAGCCTATATAACTCCACGTACCCTAAAACTTCCAAAACAGATAATAGATCGGGGGTTCCGCCGCCAGAAGCCTCCGTAGCCACCGAAAGCTAATCTAGACCCGTTCCGGCACCCTGCCGGAGGGGGCAATCCTTCTCCGGTGGCCATCTTCATCATCCCGGTGCTCTCCATGACGAGGAGAGAGTAGTTCTCCCTCGAGGCTGAGGGTATGTACCAGTAGCTATGTGTTTGATCTCTCTCTCTCTTGTATTCTTGAGGTGATACGATCTTGATGTATCGCGAGCTTTGCTATTATAGTTGGATCTTATGTTTCTCTTCCCCCCTCTTCTCTCTTGTAATGAATCGAGTTTCCCCTTTGAAGTTATCCTATCGGATTGAGTCTTTAAAGACTTGAGAACACTTGATGTATGTCTTGCCGTGGATATCTGTGGTGACAATAGGATACCACGTGCCACTTGATGTATGTTTTGGTGACCAACTTGCGGGTTTCGTGACATTGGGAACCTATGCATAGGGGTTGGCACACGTTTTCGTCGTGATTCTCCGGTAGAACTTTGGGGCACTCTTTGAGGATCTATGTGTTGGTTGAATAGATGAATCTGAGATTGTGTTATGCATATCATATAATCATACCCATGGATACTTGAGGTGACATTGGAGTATCTATGTGACATTAGGGTTTTGGTTGATTTGTGTCTTAAGGTGTTATTCTAGTACGAACTCTAGGGCTGTTTGTGACACTTATAGGAATAGCCCAACGGATTGATTGGAAAGAATAACTTTGAGGTGGTTTCGTACCCTACCATAATCTCTTCATTCGTTCTCCGCTATTAGTGACTTTGGAGTGACTCTTTGTTGCATGTTGCGGGATAGTTTTATGATCCAATTATGTTAGTATTGTTGAGAGGACTTGCACTAGCGAAAGTATGAACCCTAGGCCTTGTTTCCTAGCATTGCAATACCGTTTATGCTCACTTTTATCACTTGCTACCTTGCTGTTTTTATTAGTTCAGATTACAAAAACTATTATCTACTATCCATATTGCACTTGTATCACCATCTCTTCGCCGAACTAGTGCACCTATACAATTTACCATTGTATTGGGTGTGTTGGGGACACAAGAGACTCTTTGTTATTTGGTTGCAGGGTTGCTTGAGAGAGACCATCTTCATCCTGCGCCTCCTACGGATTGATAAACCTTAGGTTATCCACTTGAGGGAAATTTGCTACTGTCCTACAAATCTCTGCACTTGGAGGCCCAACAACGTCTACAAGAAGAAGGTTGTGTAGTAGACATCAAGCTCTTTTCTGGCGCCATTGCCGGGGAGGTGAGTGCTTGAAGGTATATCTTTAGATCTTGCAATTGAGTCTTTTAGTTTCTTGTTTTATCACTAGTTTAGTTTATAAAAGAAAACTATAAAAAAATGGAATTGAGTTTATCTCATACGCTTCACCTTTTTAATATCTTTCGTAAGTATGATGGAAAGGAAAATTGTGCTCAAGTGCTAGAAGAAGAAATCTATAAAATGTTTGGCACTAAATATTTTAATGATGAGCATGATTGCAATGTTGTTAGTACGAATTCTTTGAATATCCATAATACTAATGACGATTGCACTAGTTATGATGAAAATGCCTCCTATAAACATGTCAATTTTTGTGGAGTAGACTGGGTTTGCAAGTACACACCAAATAGGGAAGATAGATATTGTAAGAGGCATAAGTACTTAGAAACTAAATTGTTGCAAGAAAGTCTAGATGAATGTGCTGAAAGATTTAATATTTTTCGTGCCCCTTGTGAACTTTGCAATGAACATGGTCATTTAAAGCTCCAATGCTATTTGTTTCATGATCAAGTCGTGTCCAAACATTGTGATAATTTGATTACCCTTGAGCATCATAAAGAGCTTAGCCTTCTTTTGGGTTATGAAGAAATGAAACGTATAACTGAGGGTATTCCAAAGTTTAATCTTGATAGAGTTCTTGATTTTGATCTAGAGAATATTTATATGTACTGTGCGGTGAATTGCATTGAAAATCCTTATATTGCCAACTACATAGAGAAAAGAAAACAAATAGAAGATGAAGAGAATACTAATGAAAGGGAAGAGACTTCCCAATACCCTCCTATTGTTTCTTATGATGAATCGGGTAACAAGGAAGAGCCTCCTATTCAACCAATCTCATTAATAAGGAGCTCCAAAAAGAGGATTGAACCCACACATGATGTGGTGAAGAAGAAGAAAAGAAAAAGAAAGAGAGGTAAAAAGATATCTCTCCCAAATAATGTTGCTCCTATTACTAATGTGCCTCATGAAAATATAATTGTGGAAGATAATGATACTTCTTATGATCTTGAAAATCTTTTTGGCACTTGCTTGGAAGAATATGATAATTGCTATACTTTTGGTGCTATCCATACTATTAATGATGAGAGTGATTATGCTTATGATATGAAAAGGCCCAAGCTTGGGGAAGCTATGTTTGATGAGGATGACATATTTGAGAATATATTTGCTGCAATTAATGTTTGTCCCAAGCTTGGGGATGCTATGTTTAATAATGATGATATTTTTAGCCTCTCAAGTTTCGATATGCAAAGTTGTTATGATGATAGCATGCCTCTACCTATGATGGTAATATTTATGAAAGTGGATTTGGAGAGGTCATGACTTTATTTAGTGATGTATCCACTATTTCGGAAGAGGTTTCAATCGATTATGATGAGAACAAAGTTGCTACTTATGATGATTATTGTGATAAAACTTATGCTATAAAGAGTAGTGATGATTATATTTATAAAAATTGTCATGATTATGAGTACCCTTTCTCTGAACATTACTCTTTTAATGTGGAAACAATTTATTGTATTCAAGTCTCTTATGATACTCCCACTATTCTGAATGAGAATAATTTTGCTTATGTGGTGAGTAATAAAATTTCTATGCTTGTAGATCATGAAAAGAATGCTTTAGGTGCTGGTTATATTGTTGAATTCATTCATGATGCTACTGAAAATTATTATGAGGGAGGAACATATGCTTGTAGGAATTGCAATAATATCAAGTTTCCTCTCTATGTGCTTAAAATCTTGAAGTTTTGCTTGCTTTACCTTCCTATGCTAATTGATTATTGTTTTCATAAGTTGTTTGCTCACAAAATCCCTATGAACAGGAAGTATGTTAGACTTAAATGTGCTAGTCATATTCTTCATGATGCTCTCTTTATGTTTCAATTCTTATCTTATATGTGAGCATCATTGAAATCATCATGCCTAGCTAGGGGCATTAAACGATAGCGCTAGTTGGGAGGCAACCCAATTTTATTTTTGTTCCTTGCTTTTTGCTCCTGTTTAGTAATAAATAATTCATCTAGCCTATGCTTAGATGTGGTTTTATGCTTTTAATTAGTGTTTGTGCCAAGTAGAACCGTTGGGAAGACTTTGGGGAAAGTCTTGTTGATCATGCTGTCAAAAACAGAAACTTTAGCGCTCACGAGAATTGCTGCCATTTTTATTTGGAGAGTGCTATTTAGTTAATTATTTTTTCAGATGATTAATAGATAAATTCCTCAGGTCCAGCAATTTATTTGAGAATTTTATGAGTTCCAGAAGTATACGTTTGATCCAGATTACTACAGACTGTTCTGTTTTTGACAGATTCTGTTTTCATTGTATTGTTTGCTTATTTTGATGAATCTATGGCTAGTAAAATAGTTTATAAACCATACATAAAGTTGGAATACAGTAGGTTTAACACCAATATAAATAAAGAATGAGTTCATTACAGTACCTTGAAGTGGTGATTTATTTTCTTATACTAACGGAGCTCACGAGTTTTCTACTTTAAGTTTTGTGTTGTGAAGTTTTCAAGTTTTGGGTAAGGATTCGATGGACTATGGAATAAGGAGTGGAAAGAGCCTAAGCTTGGGGATGCCCCGGAAGGCATCCCCTCTTTCGTCTTCGTTCATCGGTAACTTTACTTGGAGCTATATTTTTATTCGCCACATGATATGTGTTTTGCTTGGAGCGTCAATTTATTTTGTTAGGATTTGCTTGCTGTTATTTAGAACAATGTTTTGCATCTTTTATTTCAATAAAAGTGGCATTGATGGCCTTTACTATGCCTATGTTACAAGTATACATGTTGCTGTTTGAAAACAGAAGGTTTACCGCTGTTGCAATAATTCCCTGGAAAATTCAGAATGTGATAAAATGTTGAAACCTTTTGCATATTAAGCTCTGATAAATTTACTACAGTGGGAATTTTCTTTCATAAATTTTTGAGCTAGGAAAGTATGGATGTTTCTGCTTTCTTTACAGACTATCCTGTTTAGGCAGATTGCTGTTATGTTTGCATTGTTTGCATATGTTTGCTTCTTTAATGATTCTATTTGAGGATAGGACTATTAAATATGCAGAGGCATTTAGTATGCAATGTTGAATAATAATTTTAGTGATTTGCTACAGTAGAGTATGATAAGGTTTTTGCAATGGTTTATACTAACTTATCTCACGAGTCCTTGTTGAGTTTTGTGTGGATGAAGCTTTTGAGATTTAGGGAGACCGTGATATGAGAGGAATTAAGGGGACACAAAAGCTCAAGCTTGGGGATGCCCAAGGCACCCCAAGATAATATTTCAAGAAGTCTCAAGCATCTAAGCTTGGGGATGCCCCGGTTGGCATCCCACCTTTCTTCTTCAACAATTATCGGTTAGTTTCGGTTGATCCTAAGTTTTTGCTTCTTCACATGATGTTTGCTATTCTTAGATATCATTTTATTTTGCTTTGCTTGATGTTTGCATAGAATACCAAGATCTGAAATTATTAAATGTTAGAGAGTCTTCACATAGTTTCATAATTATTCGACTACTCATTGACCTTCACTTATATCTTTCGGAGTAGTTTGTTGTTGCTCTAGTGCTTCACTTATATCTTTTAGAGCATGGTAGTAGTTTTATTTTGAAGAAATAGATGAACTCTCATGCTTCACTTAGATTATTTTGAGAGTCTTAAATATCATGGTAATTTGCTTAAAATCCTAATATGCTAAGCATAAAAGATTTGTAAGGATTTTTATGAGTGTGTTGAATACTAAGAAAAGTTTGATGCTTGATGAATGTTTTGAGATATGGAGGTAGTGATATCAAAGTCGTGCTAGTTGAGTAGTTGTGAATTTGAGAAATACTTGTGTTGAAGTTTGCAAGTCCCGTAGCATGCACGTATGGTAAACGTTGTGTAACAAATTTGAAACATGAGGTGTTATTTGATTGTCCTCCTTATGAGTGGCGGTCGGGGACGAGCGATGGTCTTTTCCTATCAATCTATCCCCCTAGGAGCATGCGCGTAGTGCAGAGGTTTTTGATGACTTGTAGATTTTTGCAATAAGTATATGAGTTCTTTATGACTAAAGTTGAGTCCATGGATTATACGCACTCTCACCCTTCCATCCTTGCTAGCCTCTTCGGTACCGTGCATTGCCCTTTCTCACACCGAGAGTTGGTGAAAACTTCGCCGGTGCATCCAAACCCCGTGATATGATACGCTCTGTCACACATAAACCTCCTTATATCTTCCTCAAAACAGCCACCATACCTACCTATTATGGCATTTCCATAGCCATTCCGAGATATATTGCCATGCAACTTTCCACCATCCAGTTTATCATGACACATTCATCATTGTCATATTGCTTAGCATGATCATGTACTTGACATAGTATTTGTGGCAAAGCCACCGTTCATAATTTTTTCATACTTGTCACTCTTGATTCATTGCATATCCCGGTACACCGCCGGAGGCATTCATATAGAGTCATCTTTGTTCTAGTATCGAGTTGTATCATTGAGTTGTAAATAAATAGAAGTGTGATGATCATCATTCAATAGAGCATTGTCCCAAAAAAAGGAAGGCCAAAAAAAGGCCAAACAAAAAATAAAAAAATAAAAATAAAAGGGACAATGCTACTATCCTTTTTCCACACTTGTGCTTCAAAGTAGCACCATGATCTTTATGATAGAGAGTCTCTTGTTCTGTCACTTTCATATACTAGTGGGAATTTTTCATTATAGAACTTGACTTGTATATTCCAACAATGGGCCTCCTCAAGTGCCCTAGGTCTTCGTGAGCAAGCAAGTTGGATGCACACCCACTAGTTTCTTTTGTTGAGATTTCATACATTTATAGCTCTAGTGCGTCCGTTGCATGGCAATCCCTACTCCTTGCATTAACATCAATCGGTCAGCATCTCCATAGCCCATTGATTAGCCTCGTTGATGTGAGACTTTCTCCTTTTTTGTCTTCTCCACATAAACCCCTCATTATTCTATTCCACCCATAGTGCTATATCCATGGCTCGCGCTCATGTATTGCGTGAAAGTTTATGAGTTTGGATTACTAAAGTATGAAACAATTGCTTGGCTTGTCATCGGGGTTGTGCATGATGAGAGCATTCTTGTGTGACGAAAATGGAGCATGACTAAACTATATGATTTTGTAGGGATGAACTTTCTTTGGCCATGTTATTTTGAGAAGACATAATTTCTTAGTTAGTATGCTTGAAGTATTATTATCTTTATGTCAATATGAACTTTTGTCTTCAATCTTTCGGATCTGAATATTCATATCACAAGTAAGAAGAATTACATTGAAATTATGCCAACTAGCATTCCACATCAAAAATTATCTTTTTTATCATTTACCTACTCGAGGACGAGCAGGAATTAAGCTTGGGGATGCTTGATACGTCTCCAACGTATCTATAATTTTTGATTGCTTCATGCTATATTATCTACTGTTTTGGGCAATATTGGGCTTTATTATCCACTTTTATATTATTTTTGGGACTAACCTATTAACCGGAGGCCTAGCCCAGATTTGTTGTTTTATGCCTATTTCAGTGTTTTGAAGAAAAGGAATATCAGACGGAGTCAAAACGAAACGAAATCAACTAGAGAAGTTATTTTTGGAACGAAAGCCACCCGATGGACTTGGACCCCATGTCAAGGAAGGAACAAGGAAGCCACAAGGGTGGGGGGCGCGCCCACCCCCTAGGGTGCGCCCCCCTACCTCGTGGGGCCCTCGTGGATCCCCTGACGTACTTCTTCAGCCTATATAACTCCACGTACCCTAAAACTTCCAAAACAGAGAATAGATCGGGAGTTCCGCCGCCAGAAGCCTCCGTAGCCACCGAAAGCCAATCTAGACCCGTTCTGGCACCCTGCCGGAGGGGGCAATCCTTCTCTGGTGGCCATCTTCATCATCTTGGTGCTCTCCATGACGAGGAGGGAGTAGTTCTCCCTCGGGGCTGAGGGTATGTACCAGTAGCTATGTGTTTGATCTCTCTCTCTCGTGTTCTTGAGGTGATACGATCTTGATGTATCGCGAGCTTTGCTATTATAGTTGGATCTTATGTTTCTCTTCCCCCCTCTTCTCTCTTCTAATGAATCGAGTTTCCCCTTTGAAGTTATCCTATCGGATTGAGTCTTTAAAGACTTGAGAACACTTGATGTATGTCTTGCCGTGGATATCTGTGGTGACAATGGGATACCACGTGCCACTTGATGTACGTTTTGGTGACCAACTTGCGGTTTCGTGACATTGGGAACCTATGCATAGGGGTTGGCACACGTTTTCGTCGTGATTCTCCGGTAGAACTTTGGGGCACTCTTTGAGGATCTATGTGTTGGTTGAATAGATGAATCTGAGATTGTGCGATGCATATCATATAATCATACCCATGGATACTTGAGGTGACATTGGAGTATCTATGTGACATTAGGGTTTTGGTTTATTTGTGTCTTAAGGTGTTATTCTAGTACGAACTCTAGGGCTGTTTGTGACACTTATAGGAATAGCCCAACGGATTGATTGGAAAGAATAACTTTGAGGTGGTTTCGTACCCTGCCATAATGTCTTCGTTCGTTCTCTGCTATTAGTGACTTTGGAGTGACTCTTTGTTGCATGTTGCGGGATAGTTTTATGATCCAATTATGTTAGTATTGTTGAGAGGACTTGCACTAGCGAAAGTATGAACCCTAGGCCTTGTTTCCTAGCATTGCAATACCGTTTACGCTCACTTTTATCACTTGCTACCTTGCTGTTTTTATTAGTTCAGATTACAAAAACTATTATCTACTATCCATATTGCACTTGTATCACCATCTCTTCGCCGAACTAGTGCACCTATACAATTTACCATTGTATTGGGTGTGTTGGGGACACAAGAGACTCTTTGTTATTTGGTTGCAGGGTTGCTTGAGAGAGACCATCTTCATCCTACGCCTCCTACGGATTGATAAACCTTAGGTTATCCACTTGAGGGAAATTTGCTACTGTCCTACAAACCTCTGCACTTGGAGGCCCAACAACGTCTACAAGAAGAAGGTTGTGTAGTAGACATCACTGCCCCTACTGTCGCTGGGAAAGGACACCGCAAGATTGAACCCAAAGCTAAGCACTTCTCCCAATGCAAGAAAGATCAATCTAGTAGGCCAAACCAAAATGATAATTCGAAGAGACTTGCAAAGATAACCAATCATACATAAAAGAATTCAGAGAAGATTCAAATATTGTTCATAGATAGACTTGATCATAAACCCACAATTCATCGGTCTCAACAAACACACCGCAAAAAGAAGATTACATCGAATAGTTCTCCACAAGAGAGGGGGAGAACATTGTATTGAGATCCAAAAAGAGAGAAGAAGACATCTAGCTAATAACTATGGACCCGTCGGTCTGAGGTAAACTACTCACACTTCATCAGAGGGGCTATGGTGTTGATGTAGAAGCCCTCCGTGATCGATGCCCCCTCCGACGAAGCTCTGGAACAGGCCCCAAGATGGGATCTCATGGACATAGAAAGTTGCGGTGGTAGAATTAGGTTTTTGGCTCTGTATCTGATCTTTTGGGGTACGTAGGTATATATAGGAGGAATGAGTACGTTGGTGGAGCAACAGGGGGGCCACGAGGGTGGGGGGCGCGCCCCCTACCTCGTGGCCTCCTCTTTTGTGTCTTGACGCAGGGTCCAAGTCTCCTGGGTCTTGTTCATTGAGAAAATCATGTTCACGAAGGTTTCATTCCGTTTGGACTCCGTTTGATATTCCTTTTCTTCGAAACCCTAAAACAGGCAAAAAAAAGCAATTCTGGGCTGGGCCTCCGGTTAGTAGGTTAGTCCCAAAAATAATATAAAAGTGGATAATAAAGCCCAATAATGTCCAAAACAGTAGATAATGTAGCATGGAGCAATCAAAAATTATAGATACGTTGGAGACGTATCAAGCATCCCCAAGCTTAATTCCTGCTCGTCCTCGAGTAGGTAAATGATAAAAACAGAATTTTTGATGCGGAGTGCTACTTGGCATAAATTTAATGTAATTCTTTTTAATTGTGGTATGAATATTTAGATCCGAAAGATTCAAGACAAAAGTTCATATTGACATAAAGATAATAATACTTCAAGCATACTAACTAAGCAATTATGTCTTCTAAAAATAACATGGCCAAACAAAGTTCATCCCTACAAAATCATATAGTTTAGTCATGTTTCATTTTTGTCACACAAGAATGCTCTCATCATGCACAACCCGATGACAAGCCAAGCAATTTTTTCATACCTTAGTAATCTCAAACCTATTAACTTTCATGCAATATATGAGCGCGAGCCATGGACATAGCACTTTGGGTGGAATAGAATATAATGAGGGGGGTTATGTGGAGAAGACAAAAAGGAGAAAGTCTCACATCAACGAGGCTAATCAATGGGCTATGGAGATGCCCACCGATTGATGTTAATGCAAGGAGTAGGGACTGCCATGCAACGGATGCACTAGAGCTATAAATGTATGAAAGCTCAACAAAAGAAACTAAGTGGGTGTGCATCCAACTTGCTTACTCACGAAGACCTAGGGCACTTGAGGAGGCCCATTGTTGGAATATACAAACCAAGTTCTATAATGAAAATTCCCACTAGTATATGAAAATGACAAAACAAGAGACTCTCTATCATGAGGATTACGGTGGTACTTTGAAGCACAAGTGTGGCAAAGGATAGTAACATTGTCCCTTCTCTCTTTTTCTCTCATTTTTCTGGGGCCTTCTCCTTTTTTATGGCCTTTCTCTCTCTCTCTTTTTTATGGCCTTTATATTTTTTTTATAATTCCTTGGAAGTGCGTTATATCGACTAGAGGGAGGGTGAATAGGCGATTTTTATGAAATTCTTCACTGAGGAATTTGCTGGTGAGGAAATTCCTTAGCGAAGAACTACTAGCAGCGGAATAAGTACTCAAAAGTAAACACAACAGAATACAAGCATAGTCATCATGATGAAATGAAGACAGGCACAAAGTACAGGAAGCGTAATCACAGGATAACTCAGGATGAAGACAAACAGACTGAAGAAATTGAACTGAGGAAATTGAGAAAGTCTTCAGTCAAAGTCTTCAAACACAGATATGAACAAACATACAGCACAGTTATGAGGAAATGAAAGAGTTGAGGAAATAAAACCAGTAAGCTCGGTGAAGACAATGATTTGGTAGACCAATTCCAACTGCTGTCTCAGTTGTACGTATGGTTGGAGCGGCTGAGTATTTAAACTTGAGGACACACAGTCCCGGACACCCAGTCAAGGACACTTAGTCCAAGACACCCAGTCCTCACCGTATTCTCCTTGAACTAAGGTCACATAGACCTCGTCCAATCACTCGTGGTAAGTCTTCAGGCGACTTCCAAACCTTCACAAACTTGGTCACTTGGCGATCCACTATTCCTCTTGGATGCTCTAGACCATGACGCCTAACCGTCTGGAAGAAGCACAATCTTCAAAGGTAACAAGCGTCGGATCCACTCAGGATCAATCTCTTCAGTGATGCTCAATCACTTGGGGTTTGTAGGTGTTTGGGTTTTGGGTTTTTGGTTTTTCCTCACTTGATGATTTTCGCTCAAAGTCCTCGGAGGATGGGTTGCTCTCAAATGACAAGTGTCAGTTTCTCTTAGAGCAGCCAACCAGCTAGTGGTTGTAGGGGGCGGCTATTTATAGCCTAGGGAGTAGCCCGACATGGTAAGACATAAATGCCCTTCAATGATATGACCGTTAGGTGGATAGATATTTTGGGATAGCTGGCGCATAGCATAGCAATGGTCGGAATTTTGAGTAGCAAAATCCTCAGGGCTATCATGTTCCTCACTGTGTAGGCAATCCGCACTGGCGAATTCCTAACTCCTCAGTCAGGAAAAATTCCTCAGAGACCAGAAGAACTTCGTCTCTGTCACTGAAGAAATTGACTGAACTGTATGAGATTTCCAATGGCTTCACTCGAAGGGATTGGTAGGTGTAGGATTTGAGTTGAGCATCACATGGAAATTTTTACTTAGTATTTCCTCGACCCCATTTAACAGTACGGTGTTTCCTATGACTCAAGAAAGAGAAAAACAAAACTATGAAAACGAAAGTCTTCAAGCTTCATATTTCTCGCATGAATATCAAGTCTTCACGGACACACCAATTTCTTCACTTTCAAAGTATTCATGAATGTCTTCAGAAATACCAAAATCTTCAGTCGGAGATATTCATTTTTAGGGGTCGACTTTTCCTGTAAATATCAAACTCCTCATAGACTTATAGACCTGTGTACACTCACACACGCATTAGTCCCTTAACCTATAAGTCTTCAATACACCAAAATCACTAAGGGGCACTAGATGCACTTACAATCTCCCCCTTTTTGGTGATTGATGACAATATAGGTTAAGTTTTCAACGGGGATAAACATATGAATTGTAAATACTGATATAGTGAGGAATTTGCTTTTGAAGCAATGCACACTTGAAGAGTTGAATCATGGAGATCTCCCCCTATATCTTGTAATTTATACACGCATTTAACATATAATATGAAGAATTTGAAATGCATGATGAAATATGGTGCCTGATGAAATTCAGCATGCGTGCAATAATATTAACAAGGAATAAGCATGCAGAATAGTGCATCAAGAGTATGAGAGCACAGTGCATCAAAAGTATCAGAGCACCATTGGGTTTAAGATTACAACTCGATCCAATAAAGTTTCAGAAGAACGAGAGTTGTAACTTAGCAAAAAGACGCCCATATAGTAGACCCGCTTGAAGACTAACTCATATTTCTCCCCCTTTGTCATCGAATGACCAAAAGGATCAAAAATGAGGACTAACGCCCCCTGAAGATAATCATGTTGATGAAGGAGCGCCAGCGTTGTTGGGGTCGTTTGTTGATGTAGGGCCTGCCGCAGTGTCGTCCAAATCTTCATGTTCATCAGTGTCGCGCGATGAAGAATATGAGCTGGCCACCAGAGAAGGAACCTTGACCTTCTTGAATTTCTTCGGTGGAGGTGCAGACCAGTCAAAATCTTCATGAAGACCCATGTTCTTCAGATCTTCTTCACCATATAGATGTGACAGGATTGCCCAGGTGCGACCGAAGACTTGATGGAGGTAGTAGTGGTTTTTCTTCACTGCATTGTGTGTGGCAGTCATGTTGTGAAGAAGTGAACCAAACTGACGCTTAACCCATTTGTGATTTCGATCCACCTTCTGGTGAAGACTAAGCAGAAGTTCACGGTCAGTCATCACGCGTGGAGTAGTGGCTTGAGGAGTGGACTTAGGTGCATTGGCAGAGTCATGTGTGGCAGAGTCATCATTGGTGGAATAAGATGCAGCTTTGCGAAACTGACCATCCAATGGATGAATGCCTTCATCAATTACAGCTGGTGCCTTGCCCTTTCCATCAACTGAGGAATATGTCTGCTTGAGGACTTCAATTGGGGGCAAGTAGCTGAGATGATTCTGGAAATCAGCTTTGTAGTTGAGTGAAGACCTTGTCCTGAGGAATCTCATGATCCAAGGTGCATAAGGCTTCAGCTCAAACGGAGACAGTGCAACATTGGCCATAGTCCTCATGAAGAAATCGTGATAATTGACAGGAATGCCATGAACGATGTTGAATACCAGATTCTTCATGATGCCAACAATTTCCTCATCAGATGAGTCGTGGCCTTTGATAGGACTGATTGTCCTCGTAAGAATACGATAGACAGTTCTGGGCACGTACAACAATTCCTTCACGAGGAATTTGGTTCTTGGTGCTTGACCTGCCTTCAAAGGTTTCATCAGCACCTGCATGTAATGATGTGTGAGCTCAGGTTCACTGTAGATGCAGCGAGCTTCTTCAAGGGGAGGACTGAGTGGTAGAGCACGAAGCAATTCAGAGGCTGGTGCAGTGTAGTGAGTGTTTTCAGACATCCAGTCCAGCACCCATAAATTCACATCTTCAGCATCTCCGGTGATGTGCAGCGTTGCATAGAATTGAAGAATCAGTTCCTCATTCCAATCACAGATGTCAGAGCAAAAGTTGAGTAGCCCAGCATCGTGAAGAACACTGAGTACTGGTGCGAAGCATGGCAGAGATTCCATATCCACGTGAGGAATATGCTCATGGTAGAAAATCTTCTCCTTGTTGAACAGCACTGAGGAATAGAAATTTGCTTGACTGGCAGTCCAGAAACGCCTCTTCCTAATGCGAGCAGAGTCATATGGGTTGTAATCTTCGAAGAATACGTGCTCGCCGAAGAAATCATCAGCCTTGAACTTTTGCTTGCGTGAGAATGGATCCTTTGGCTTCGGCAGAGGAGTGTCAGTGAGTTGCATCACGACTTCAGGAATCTCAATCGCAGGTTCTTCAGGCTGAGGAATTTCTGGTTCCTCCTCAGTGGCAGTCTGCGTAGTTGGTTGTGCAGCAGCAGCAGTTTCATCAGCGCTAGTGGCTGGAATTTCCTCATGGACAGATGCAGTGGGATGAGTTTCTTCAGAGCCCATGTGAACAGTTTGTGTGGGGGACTGAGGAATTTGCTGTAGAGGAGTGAACATTGGAGAGTTTGGATGCTGACTTTCCTAGAATTCATCACTGATGACGGGTGTGGAGCAGCCTATGTCCACATCATCATCTTCCATTTCTTCAACGCCAGCCTCTTCAGCTGTGAACTGAGGCATAGGCGAGGAGATGATAGGTGTTGAAGGGATCGCATCCACTTCAATTTCTTCATCCAATGGTTCAGATGAGGAAGCAGAATGAGTTTCTTCATCAGATCCGCTGGGGATCACATATTCTTCATCAAAAGGAACAAGGTCCTTTGATGTCCTGGTTGAGATGGGAACAGCATCAATCGGATGTGCAAATGAACTTGTCATAGGCTTCATTTTCTTCGGAGCTGAAGAATCTGAAGCAGCTGATGCTTTCCTTTTCTTCACTGCAGCACGCTCTGCAGCCTTGGTCTTCTTCACATCTGATGCAGATGGAAGGATTGGAGTTGAAGTTGGTGCAGGAGCAGCTAAGGAATCTGGTTGATTTTCTTCAGGCACAACTAATGCAGTTGCACTGATTTCTTCAGTTTCTTCAGGTGCACCACAAGTGGATGCCCTGGCAATTTCTTCAGCGGCTGGAGTGCAGTCATCAGCCCTGGAACTCACATTTTCTTCAGCAGCCTGATTTTCATCAGCGGTGCTGGCATGTTCTTCAGTCGGCTGAGCAGATGCTTCAGCCTGAGGAATTTCCTGTTGCATTGGGGCAGCAACATTTGAAGTGAACTGTTCAGTTATCTTTACAAATCTAACTTTGGCTCCTTGCCAATCAGCATAGTAGGCTTTGAAGTCATCGCTAAGGGTTTTGATTTCAGATTGGATTTTTACAAGTTCATCAGTTGTCATAGTGACAACGTTGTTCTTCAGAAATTTCTCCTTCTTGTACTGCGCTTTCTTGATCTGCCTGGCCTTCTCAAATTTCCACTTTTCTTCTTGAATGAAGTGATTCAGCATGTGACTTTGGCCAGGAGTCAGCTTGAAGTCAGGCAAGGGAGTGTTGGGGTCCTTGTGCCAATCATCAATGTAGTCAAGGATCAGCTTGGGATCCAAAATCAGTGGCACCTCTGATCCTTTGGCTCTAGCGGCCCTGACTTGCCTGTCTCTGATGATTTCTGCAAGTTCATCATCATTAGCTTCATCTTCATCAGACGGCACTTGGAAAGCGACTTGCTTCTTTTGAGGACTTGGGCGTGGACCTCGTCCAGCAGTGGCCTTTGTCTTCAGTAGTGAGGGGCCAGCTGAGGAACTTGGTGCAGCTGAGGAACTAGCTGAGACACCTGAGGCAATGGAGATGCCGGCAGTCCTTTGGCACGAAGCGAGATGCACAGGTGCTAAGGATTTGGTCGGAATAGCTGAAGGCTTCGGCAGAGGAGCTGAGGACTTTGGAGGAATAGGAGCAGCATGAGGAATTGGCCGTGAGGGCTTTGATGATTCTGGCCATGAGGGCATTGTTGAGGAACTTGGCCTTGAGGGCATTGTTGGTGAAGCACTTGGCTTGCGTGCAGGCTTTTTTGACATAGCCTTCTTTGGCTTGACAGCAAAGGCCTCAGCAGAGGTAGCAGCAGCAGCAGTAGAGTCTTCATTAAATTTCCTCACTGCTTCTCTGGCTTGCTTAGCCAGCTTGGCTTGCCGCTTGGCCCATTCATTAGGATAGTCCTCACCTCGCTTGAGGCTGGTGGGATCAGCAATTTGGCCAGGTGCCAATGGAGCTCTTGGGCATGGAGGATTGAGTGCGAATTTCTTCATATACTTAGGAGTGACATATCTGTACTCCCTCCATTCTCTTGCCCATCTCCTCTCTATTTTCTGAATGCGCACTTTGTGCTCATTCTTGGTTTCCTCGGTAGGTGTGCAGTACCCAGCATATATGTCATCAGGGATCTCAAACGTTGTATTTACCTCAGGCCTCTTTCCTCCCTTCTGTGGCCTTTTACCATCAGCTATTTTCTTCAGTTGAGGAATTTGAACAATTGAATTCTCTGAAGAAGTATGCAACTTTTCTTCGAGGAACGCTACAAATGAGTTAAGTTGATGAGAACCTAATGATTCAGCAGCTGACATGTGTACCTGTGAACAGAGTATAGTTGCGAGGAATTTGGAGAGGTCATATGCGTTCTCAGAAGGTTTTTCAAAATGAACAGGTTTGAGGAATTTGACCAGATGAGTCTTGAAGATTTTCACTAAGCGTTCTTTGTCTTAGGTTCCAGAGTTGTATAGATCGAAGATCCACACAATTGAGGAGTCTTGAAGAAAAATGATGCTTAGAGAAATGAATCAAGAACAGATGACTTGTGAGGTGTGTAGTGTGTGAAGATATGAAGAAAAACACCTTTGAAGATTTTCTAGATAATCATTCGAATCAACGAGGGCAGTAAAAGTAACTTTTATTTACCCTGGATGAAGAACACGACGAACTGGAGTGAGGAGATGTGAAGTTTGTCTGTCCAGATCTTCCACGCCCTAACTTGGCGGAGGAAGACGGCTACGGCGGCGGTGGAGTGAAGATGTCCGCGGTCGGCGCGAGTACGTCAGTGACGAGGTCGAGGCAGTGAAGCTCTTCCTCACCGGCGGTGATGAAGTAGCGGTGGCACTAGGGTTTGAGAAGCTCGAGCTGGAGAGAGAGGTCGAGCGGAGTAAACGAAGTGAGGAAGGGAAGGAGGGGTATTTATAGCCATGGTGAAAAACTGCTCGCCCGAAGAAATTGGATGAACGTGCCCCTGACCCTTCTCATTCGCATGACATATGTCACCCATGTAGTGAGAGGTGGAGATCGTGTTAGATCGTGGGTGAGTGGATAAGTTTATTGAGGGATGCGGAACAGTTTGAGCGGCAAAACCGAAAATTTCGATAAGATAGGTTTTAAAGTTCCGTTCGCAATTTCTTCAGCTGACAAGGACACGGTGAAGATTTTGAACGAGTTTCAAATAGAACGCACATGAAGAATTTGTGAACAGATTGGGTTGAGTATAGCATAGAGGGGAAGGGTCCGATCACATTCACTTAGCAGAAAACCAACTTGAAGAAATAGCAATAAGTGAATGTTGTAGAGGACATAAACTCATATATATATATCCAATGAAGAAAAACGACGGAACCAGTGAAGACTATGCAAAGTTGAAGAATATGAATAATTTGAGGAATTTCAACTTTTGGTGATGGCGTGACCCACCGTATAAGAATGATGATTTCAGACACCGCATACAATTATCATAGGGTTCTGAGAATCAAATTCTTCGTTAATTTCTTCACACTAAGAGTGTTATTATTCATTGATTGAAGAAAAACGTTTCTTCATGTGTTGCACATCTAAGTCATCAATTTTGCATAAGTGTTAGGATGGGTGTCCTTTTCAAAGAACATTCGAAGATTCTAGGATATTTAGCTCACACCGCAACTTGTTAAATCTCTTCTCATCCAAGGGCTTTGTGAAGATATCAGCTAGCTGTTCTTCAGTCTTCACATGCTCAATAGAAATGTCGCCCTTCAACACATGATCACGAAGAAAATCATGACGAATCTGAATGTGCTTTGTCTTCGAGTGCTGAACTGGGTTGTGTGCAATATTGATGGCACTCTCATTGTCACAGAAGAGAGGTACATTCTTCATGTTGACGCCGTAGCCCTTGAGAGTTTGCTTCATCCATAGCAATTGGGCACAGCAAGAACCAGCGGCAATGTACTCAGCTTCAGCAGTAGATAGTGATACGCAGTTCTGTTTCTTCAAGGACCAACAGACCAAAGATCGTCCGAGGAAATGACATGTACCATATGTTGACTTGCGATCCACACGATCACCAGCATAGTCAGAGTCAGAATATCCAACAAGATCAAAAGCCGAGCCCTTGGGGTACCATAATCCAAGTGTTGGTGTGTGAGCTAGATATCGAAGAATATGCTTCACAGCCTTATGGTGTGATTCCTTCGGTGCAGCTTGAAATCGGGCACACATGCAAACACTAAGCATTATATCTGGCCTAGATGCACATAAGTATAATAAGGAACCTATCATGGAGCGGTATACCTTATGATCGAAGTCAATACCATTTTCATCAGTGCACAGATGGCCATTTGTGGGCATAGGAATTTTGACGCCTTTGCAATCTTGCATGCCGAATTTCCTCAGTACATCCTTGAGGTATTTCTCCTGAGATATGAATATGCCATTGTGTTGTTGACGAATTTGAAGACCTAAGAAGAATTTCAACTCTCCCATCCTAGACATTTGATATTCTTCACTCATCATATAGGCAAATTCATCACTATAACGTTGGTCAGTACAGCCAAAGATAATATCATCAACATATACTTGGCACACAAACAATTCACCATCATAAGATTTAGTGAAAAGAGTAGGGTCGAGTGAACCGGGTTTGAAGCCTTTCTTCATGAAGAGTTCCTTCAAAGTATCATACCAAGCCCGTGGGGCCTGCTTGAGGCCATAGAGGGCCTTGTTGAGTCTGAAGACTTTGTCAGGATTCTTTGGATCTTCAAAACCTGGGGGTTGAGCAACATACACTTCTTCCTCAAGCTTACCATTGAGGAATGCACTTTTCACATCCATTTGATATAGAGTGATATCATGATGGTTAGCATAAGCAAGTAATATGCGAATAGCCTCAAGTCTAGCAACAGGTGCAAAAGTTTCATCGAAATCAATTCCTTCAACCTGTGTGTAGCCTTGAGCTACAAGCCGTGCCTTATTCCTCACCACAAGGCCATTTTCATCTTGCTTGTTGCGGTAGATCCACTTTGTGCCGATGATATTGTGCTTGCGAGGATCTGGACATTTGACCAGTTCCCAGACATTGTTAAGCTCGAACTGATGTAATTCTTCTTGCATGGCCTAAATCCACTCAGGCTCCAGAAATGCTTCATCTACCTTAGTGGGCTCTGTAATAGAGACAAAAGCATACTGCCCACAAAAGTTAGACAAATGTGAAGCTTTTGAGCGTGTGAGAGGACCTGGCGCTTTGATGTCATTGATGATCTTTTCAACTTGCACTTCTTTTGCAATGCGAGGATGAGCTGGTTGTTGTTGAAGAATTTGATCAGTGTTTTCTTCAGCACCATTTTCTTCAGCATTTTCTTCAGGTGCACTGGAATGAATTCTTCAGTAGATTCTTCAGTAGGAATGACATCCTCAGTAGCCTTGAACTTGATAGTTTCCTCAGGTGCTGGTTCATCTATCACAGTAGGTAGGTGCTCTCTTTGCGAGCCATTAGTTTCATCGAACCGCACATCTACAGTTTCAACAACTTTGTGAAGAACATTGTTGAAGACTCTGTAGGTGTGCGAGTCCTTTCCGTAACCAAGCATAAAACCTTCATGTGCTTTCGGTGCAAATTTTGAGTTGTGATGAGGATCTCTAATCCAACATTTAGCACCGAAGACTTTGAAATAACTTACATTGGGTTTCTTATCAGTGAGGAGTTCATAGGTAGTCTTTTTGAAGAATTTGTGAAGATATACTCTGTTGATGATGTGGCACGCAGTATCAATTGCCTCAGTCCAGAAACGACGAGGCGTTTTGTATTCATCAAGCATAGTGCGAGCCATCTCAGCAAGAGTCCTGTTCTTGCGCTCCACGATGCCATTCTGCTGAGGAGTGTAAGGAGCAGATAACTCATGAGTGATACCAAGTTCATCAAGATAGTCATCGAGACCAGAATTCTTGAACTCAGTGCCATTGTCACTTCTGATGTGCTTGATCTTCACACCAAAGTTGGTTGAAGCCCTCGAGGAAAATCGTTTGAAGACTTCCTGCACTTCATGTTTGTAAGTAACAAGGTGTACCCATGTGTAACGAGAATAATCATCAACAATAACGAAGCCATATTGAGATGCTTCATTTGAGATAGCAGAATAATGATTAGGACCAAAGAGATCCATGTGAAGCAATTCAAATGGGCGAGTGGTGGTCATGATAGTCTTCGCTGGATGCTTGGCCTTGGTCATCTTCCCAGCTTCACAGGCTCCGCATAGGTGATCCTTGAGGAATTTGACATTCTCGATGCCAATGACATGCTTCTTCTTCGCAAGCGTGTGCAAATTCCTCATGCCTGCATGACCAAGTCGTCGATGCCAGAGCCAGCCTTCTGAAGCTTTTGCAAGTAAGCACACGGCTGGTTGTGGTCCTGTAGAGAAATCAACAATATACAGGTCTCCTCTCCTAAAGCCTTCGAAGACTTTGGAATTGTCAGCTTCCATAACCACAACACAACGGTACTTGCCGAAGACAACAACCATATCAAGATCACAAAGCATTGAGACAGACATAAGGTTGTATCCTAAGGACTCAACAAGCATGACTTTGTCCATGTGTCGATCCTTTGTAATCGCAACCTTACCTAGACCCAATACCTGACTTTTGCCTTTGTCAGCAAAGATGATATGCTTCAGATGCGACGGAGATAATGGAGCATCCATCAATGATTCTTGTCACCAGTCATGTGGTTTGTACATCCACTATCAAGGACCCACTCAGTGGCTTTGGGTTGATCATCCTGCAGATGAATTAGTGCAGCTTACAAACTCATATACTTCATCAGTGAAGAATATGACATCAATTCATCAGATCAATTTCATCAAGTAAAAGAACTGATAAAGCAATATGAGGACGTGAGAAAAGAAAGTTCATTTCTTCATGATTAGCCTGCGTCCTATCAGGCATGCTCAGGTCTCCAGCAAATTCTTCAGACGATTACGTGCGTCTGGAGACCTGACCCTGCAGAAGAGATTAGTTCTTTTTCTTCACCACCCACATCTGAAGGGGTGGCAAAGAGTTCATCATTCTGCAAGCTCCATACGAGAAGGATGGCATAGAAGCCAATCCATTTCGTTTCACATAAGATGGGTTAGAGTAAGCATATGAGTAAGCAGAGAAATTCTTCGAGGACTTATGGACATAATGATTTGAAGAATAATGCACATATCCATAATCCTTAGATCTTCCCTGCGAAACAGACGGGTTAGCATGATGATGTTCATATGAGGACTTTGATCCATATGAGGAATTTGGTCCGTATGAGGAATTTGATCTGGGGTTCCTATTCTTCACAGGTGGCGTCATGATGACATTCACCTGAAGATTTTCAAGGCATCTTTTGGGAACCCAGATTTTCTGCATAGGGGAGCCGTTCCTGCAGTTAGTGCCAACATATCTAGCAAATACTTCACCATTCTGATTTTTGAATAGCTTATAGTTGGAGTCAATTGACTCATCATCAGAATGAGGAGATTCACATGCAAATCCAGATAAGTTAGATGGATCAACTGGAGGTCCCTTTGCAGCAACCCATGTAGTTTTGGGGTACTGCTCAGGCTTCCAATATGTACCATCAGCATTGAGTTTCCTCTCAAAGGCGATACCCTCTTTCCTAGGGTTCCTGTTGAGGATCTGCTTTTTAAGCACATCACAAAGAGCCTGATGCCCTTTGAGGCTTTTGTACATGCCTGTCGTGTACAATTCCTTCAGCCCTGCATTGTCAGTGATACTAGCAATGTCCTCAGATGAGGAATTAGTGATAGCAGAGGCATGTGAAGAATTTGAAACATTAGCAGCATTTGAACATTCAGGTGAAGAATTAGCAGATTCACGTTCAATGCACTTCAAGCATGGAGGAACAAATTCTTCCTGAGATGCGCTGATTTGTTGAGCAAGTAATGAATCGCGCTCCTTCTGAAGATCTTCATAACTCACTCTTAGCTTCTCAAGGTCTTGCTTTCTTTGAAGAAATTCATAAGAAAGCTTCTCATGATCCGATAAGAGAGTGTTATGATGACTTTGAAGTTTGTCAAGCTTGGACTGAAGTCTCTGAAGATTTTCAGTCAAAGTTTCAGTGCGATCCATTTCTTCACCCAACATATCATCACTTTTATTTAGCATGTTTTGAACCTTTTCTAAAGCCCTTTGTTGTTTTATAGCAATCTTAGCAAGTTTAGAATAGCTGGGCTTAAGGTTTTCATCAGATTCATTCTCACTTGATTCAGAGGAGGTATATTTGAGTACCTTGGCACCCTTTGCCATGAAGCAATAGGTGGGAGCGTAGTCATCATCGCCTTCATCAGCCTTGTTGGTGAGGTCATTTTCTTCAGTGTTGAAGATAGACTTGCTGACGAATGCAGTAGCGAGAGCTAGGCTCGCCACTCCGGATTCAGACTCCTCAGATGACTCCTCTTCCTCATTTTCTTCAGATTCAGCCTCAGAGTCCATTTCCTTGCCAATGAATGCCCTGGCCTTCTTGGAGCTGCTCTTCTTGTGATATGAAGGCTTTGAGGATTTTGATGATGAGGATTTTGTGGATTTCTTCTTTTTCTTTGCATCATCAGAACTGTAATCCTTGTATTTCTTCTTCTTTGATTCCTTTTCCCACTGAGGACAATCTTGAATGAAATGTCCAGGTTTCTTGCACTTGTGACAGAGCCTCTTCTTGTAGTCACTGGATGAGGAATCATTGCTCCTTGAGGATCTTCCAAGGCGACCACGTCTTGAGAACTTTTGGAACTTCTTCACGAGCAGAGCCAGATCATGGCTCAGTTCTTCAGGATCACCAAGGCTGCTACCAGAGTCTTCATCTTCGGACTCAGATACTGCCTTGGCCTTCAGTGCACGTGTTCTGCCATAGCTTGAACCATAGAGATCTCTCTTTTCAGCAAGTTGGAACTCATGAGTATTTAGCCTCTCGAGAATATCAGCGGGATCAAGTGACTTGTAATCAGCACGTTCTTGTATCATCAATGCCAGAGTGTCAAATGAGGAATCAAGCGATCTCAGCAATTTCTTCACCACCTCATGGTCGGTGATGTCAGTGGCACCAAGTGCTTGAAGCTCATTTGAGATGTCAGTGAGGCGATCGAAGGTTTGTTGAACATTTTCATTGTCGAGTCTTTTGAAGCGGTTGAAGAGATTGCGAAGAACATCAACTCGAGAGTCACGCTGAGTTGAGACTCCTTCATTCACTTTGGACAACCTGTCCCAGATAAGCTTCGCTGTTTCCAAAGCACTCACTCTGCCATACTGTCCTTTGCTCAGATGGCCACATATGATATTCTTCGCTTGAGAGTCGAGTTGCTTGAATCTCTTCACATCGGCAGCATTCAGAGAAGGTGTGACTGAGGGAACACCATTTTCCACAACATACCAGAGATCGTTATCAATTGCTTCAAGATGCATTCGCATCTTATTCTTCCAGTAGGGGTAGTCCGTCCCATCGAAGGTAGGACACCCAGCAGAGACCTTGATCATACCTGCGGTCGACATAACTAAAACTCCAGGCGGTTAAACCAAAATCACACAGAACAAGGGAGTACCTTGCTCTGATACCAATTGAAAGTGCGTTATATCGACTAGAGGGGGGTGAATAGGCGATTTTTATGAAATTCTTCACTGAGGAATTTGCTGGTGAGGAAATTCCTTAGCGAAGAACTACTAGCAGCGGAATAAGTACTCAAAAGTAAACACAACAGAATACAAGCATAGTCATCATGATGAAATGAAGACAGGCACAGAGTACAGGAAGCGTAATCACAGGATAACACAGGATGAAGACAAACAGACTGAAGAAATTGAACTGAGGAAATTGAGAAAGTCTTCAGTCAAAGTCTTCAAACACAGATATGAACAAACATACAACACAGTTATGAGGAAATGAAAGAGTTGAGGAAATAGAACCAGTAAGCTCGGTGAAGACAATGATTTGGTAGACCAGTTCCAACTGCTGTCTCAGTTGTACGTCTGGTTGGAGCGGCTGAGTATTTAAACTCGAGGACACACAGTCCCGGACACCCAGTCAAGGACACTTAGTCCAAGACACCCAGTCCTCACCGTATTCTCCTTGAACTAAGGTCACACAGACCTCGTCCAATCACTCGTGGTAAGTCTTCAGGCGACTTCCAAACCTTCACAAACTTGGTCACTCGGCGATCCACAATTCCTCTTGGATGCTCTAGACCATGACGCCTAACCGTCTGGAAGAAGCACAGTCTTCAAAGGTAACAAGCGTCGGATCCACTCAGGATCAATCTCTTCAGTGATGCTCAATCACTTGGGGTTTGTAGGTGTTTGGGTTTTGGGTTTTTGGTTTTTCCTCACTTGATGATTTTCGCTCAAAGTCCTCGGAGGATGGGTTGCTCTCAAATGACAAGTGTCAGTTTCTCTCGGAGCAGCCAACCAGCTAGTGGTTGTAGGGGGCGGCTATTTATAGCCTAGGGAGCAGCCCGACATGATAAGACATAAATGCCCTTCAATGATATGACCGTTAGGTGGATAGATATTTTGGGACAGCTGGCGCATAGCACAGCAACGGTCGGAATTTTGAGTAGCAAAATCCTCAGGGCTATCATGTTCCTCACTGTGTAGGCAATCCGCACTGGCGAACTCCTAACTCCTCAGTCAGGACAAATTCCTCAGAGACCAGAAGAACTTCGTCTCTGTCACTGAAGAAATTGACTGAACTGTATGAGATTTCCAATGGCTTCACTCGAAGGGATTGGTAGGTGTAGGATTTTGAGTTGAGCATCACATGGAAATTTTTCCTTAGTATTTCCTCGACCCCCTTTAACAGTACGGTGTTTCCTATGACTCAAGAAAGAGAAAAACAAAACTATGAAAACAAAAGTCTTCAAGCTTCATATTTCTCGCATGAATATCAAGTCTTCACGGACACACCAATTTATTCACTTTCAAAGTCTTCATGAAAGTCTTCAGAAATACCAAAATCTTCAGTCGAAGATATTCATTTTTAGGGGTCGACTTTTCCTGTAAATATCAAACTCCTCATAGACTTATAGACCTATGTACACTCACACACGCATTAGTCCCTTAACCTATAAGTCTTCAATACACCAAAATCACTAAGGGGCACTAGATGCACTTACATTCCTCACTTGGGAAAATGCTCTAGAAAATGATGATCATCACACTTCTATTTATTTACAACTCAGTGATTACAACTCGATACTAGAACGAAAGATGACTCTATATGAATGCCTCCGGTGGTGTACTGGGATATGCAATGGACCAGGAGTGACATGTATGAAAGAATTATGAACGGTGGCTTGGCCACAAATACTATGTCAACTACATGATCATGCTAAGTAATATGACAATGATGAATGTGTCATGATAAACGGAATGGTGGAAAGTTGCTTGGCAATATATCTCGGAATGGCTATGGAAATGCCATAATAGGTAGGTATGGTGGCTGTTTTGAGGAAGATATAAGGAAGTTTATGTGTGAAAGAGCGTATCATATCACGGGGTTTGGATGCACTGGTGAAGTATGCGCCAACTCTCAATGTGAGAAAAGGGCAATGCACGGTACCGAAGAGGCTAGCAAGGATGGAAGGGTGAGAGTGCGTATAATCCATGGACTCAACATTAGTCATAAAGAACTCACATACTTATTGCAAAAATATACAAGTCATCAAAAACCTCGGCACTACAGGCATGCTCCTAGGGGGATAGATTGGTAGGAAAAGACCATCGCTCGTCCCCGACCGCCACTCATAAGGAGGACAATCAAATAACACCTCATGTTTCAAATTTGTTACATAACATTTACCATATGTGCATGCTACGGGACTTGCAAACTTCAACACAAGTATTTCTCAATTTCACAACTACTCAACTAGCACGACTTTGATATTATTATCTCCATATCTCAAAACAATCATCAAGCATCAAACTTCTCTTAGTATTCAAAACACTCATAAGAAAATTTTACTAATCTTGAATACCTAGCATATAAGGATTTTAAGCAAATTACCATGCTATTTAAGACTCTCAAAATAATCTAAGTGAAGCATGAGAGATTAATAGTTTCTATAAAACAAATCCACCACCGTGCTCTAAAAGATATAAGTGAAGTACTAGAGCAAAACTATATAACTCAAAAGATATAAGTCAAGCACATAGAGTATTCTAACAAATTCCAAATCATGTATGGCTCTCTCAAAAGGTGTGTACAGCAAGGATGATTGTGGTAAACTAAAAAGTAAAGACTCAAATCATACAAGGCGCTCCAAGCAAAACACATATCATGTGGCGAATAAAAATATAGCTCCAAGTAAAGTTACCGATAGAAGTAGACGAAAGAGGGGATGCCTTCCGGGGCATCCCCAAGCTTTGGCTTTTAGGTGTCCTTAGATTATCTTGGGGGTGCCATGGGCATCCCCAAGCTTAGGCTCTTGCTACTCCTTGTTCCATAATCCATCAAATCTTTACCCAAAACTTGAAACTTCACAACACAAAACTCAAAATAGAAAATCTCGTGAGCTCTGTTAGCGAAAGAAAACAAAATACCACTTAAAGGTACTGTAATGAACTCATTCTTTATTTATATTGGTGTTATACCTATTGTATTCCAACTTCTCTATGGTTTATAAACTATTTTACTAGCCATAGATTTATCAAATAAGCAAACAACACACGAAAAACAGAATCCGTCAAAAACAAAACAGTATGTAGTAATCTGTATCTAGAGCAAGATCTGGAACCTCAAAAATTCTAAAATAAATTGCTGGACGTGAGGAATTTATATATTAATCATCTGCAAAAAGAATTAACTAAATATCACTTCCCAAATAAAAATGGCAGTAGTTCTCGTGAGCGCTAAAGTTTCTGTTTTTTCCAGCAAGTGTAACAAGACTTTCCCCAAGTGTTCCCAATGGTTCTACTTGGCACAAACACTAATTAAACACAAAAAACACAATCAAAACAGAGGCTAGATAAATTATTTATTACTAAACAGGAACAAAAAGCAGGGAATAAAAATAAAATTGGGTTGCCTCCCAACAAGCGCTATCGTTTAACGCCCCTAGCTAGGCATAACAAGCAAGGATAGATCTAGGTATTGCCATCTTTGGTAGGCAATCCATAAGTGGCTCTCATAATAGATTCATAAGGTAATTTAATTTTCTTTCTAGGAAAGTGTTCCATGCCTTTCCTTAATGGAAATTGGAATCTAATATTTCCTTCCTTCATATCAATAATTGCACCGATCGTTCTAAGGAAAGGTCTACCAAGAATAATAGGACATGAAGGATTGCAATCTATGTCAAGAACAATAAAATCTACGGGCACATAATTCCTATTTGCAACAACAAGAACATCATTAATTCTCCCATAGGTTTCTTAATAGTGGAATCCGCAAGGTGCAAGTTTAAAGAGCAATCATCAAAATCACGGAAACCTAACAAATCACACAAAGTCTTTGGAATCGTGGAAACACTAGCACCCAAATCACATAAAGCATAACATTCATGATCTTTAATTTTAATTTTAATAGTTGGTTCCCACTCATCATAAAGCTTTCTAGGGATAGAAACTTCCAATTCAAGTTTTTCTTCATAAGATTGCATCAAGGCATCAACAATATGTTTAGTAAATGCTTTATTTTGACTATAAGCATGAGGAGAATTTAGCACGGATTGTAACAAGGAAATACAATCAATCAAAGAGCAATTTTCATAGTTAAATTCCTTGAAATCCATAATAGTGGGTTTAGCAACATCTAGGGTTTTAATTTCTTCAATCCTACTTTTATCAATTTTAGCATCAAGATCAAAAAATTCCAAATTCTTGGAACACCTTCTAGGTAAAGGTGGATCATATTCGGTCCCATCATTATCAAGATTCATATTGCAAAACGAAGATTTAATAGGGTACACATCAATAACTTTTAGATCTTCATCTTTATTTTCATAGCAACTAGAAGAACACGCTCTTATAAAGGCATCTTTCTTAGCACGCATCCTAGCGGTTCTTTCTTTGCACTCATCAATGGAAATTCTCATGGCTTTGAGAGACTCATTGATATCATTCTTAGGTGGAATAGATCTAAGTTTCAAAGAATCAACATCAAGAGAAATTCTATCAACGTCCCTAGCCAACTCATCAATCTTAAGCATTTTTTCTTCAATCAAAGCGTTAAAATTCTTTTGCAAAGTAATAAATTCTTTAATATTAGATTCAAAATCAGAGGGAATCTTATTATAATTTCCATAAGAATTGTTGTAGGAATTACCATAATTATTAGAGGGATTACTAGGATAAAGCCTAGGGTTGAAATTTCCTCTATACGCGTTGTTACCAAAATTGTTCCTACCAACAAAATTCACATCCATAGATTAATTATTATTCTCAATCAAAGTAGACAAGGGCATATCATTAGGATAAGAAGAAACACTCTTATTAGCAAATAATTTCATAAGTTCATCCATCTTTCCACTCAAAACATTAATTTCTTCTATCGCATGCACCTTTTTATTAGTAGATCTTTCAGTATGCCATTGAGAATAATTAACCATAATGTTATCTAGGAGTTTAGTAGCTTCTCCTAAAGTGATTTCCATAAAAGTGCCTCCCGCGGCCGAATCTAAAAGATTTCTAGAAGCAAAATTCAATCCGGCATAAAAAAATTGTATAATCATCCACAAATTCAAAACATGAGTAGGGCAATTACGTATCATTAGTTTCATTCTCTCCCAAGCTTGTGCAACATGTTCATGATCAAGTTGCTTAAAATTCATCATAGCATTTCTAAGAGAGATGATCTTAGCGGGGGGAAAATACTTAGAGATAAAAGCATCTTTGCACTTGTTCCATGAATCAATACTATTTTTAGGCAAAGACGAAAACCAAGCTTTAGCACGATCTCTAAGTGAAAAAGGAAATAGCTTCAATTTAACAATATCATTATCCACATCTTTCTTCTTTTGCATATCACACAAATCAACGAAGCTATTTAGATGGGTAGCGACATCTTCACTAGGAAGGCCAGAAAACGGATCTTTCATGACAAGATTTAGCAAAGCAGTATTAATTTCACAAGATTCAACATCGGTAAGAGGAGCAATCAGAGTGCTAATAAAATCATTGTTGTTGGTATTGGTGAAGTCACACAATTTAGTATTATCTTGAGCCATCGTGACAAGCAAGCAGACTAACACACAAGCAAACAAAAAGCAAGTGGGCAAAAAGAGGCAAATGGGAAAGAGAGGGAGCATAGAGAGAGAGGGGGCGAATAAAACGGCAAGGGTGAAGTGGGGGAGAGGAAAATGAGAGGCAAATGGCAAATAATGTAATGCGGGAGATAAGGGTATGTGATGGGTACTTGGTATGTTGACTTTTGCGTAGACCTCCTCGGCAACGGCGCCAGAAATCCTTCTTGCTACCTCTTGAGCACTGTGTTGGTTTTCCCCGAAGAGGAAGGGATGATGCAGCAAAGTAGCGTAAGTATTTCCCTCAGTTTTTGAGAACCAAGGTATCAATCTAGTAGGAGGCTACGCGTGAGTCCCTCGTACCTGCACAAAACAAATAAATCCTCGCAACCAACATGAATAGGGGTTGTCAATCCCTACACCGCCACTTACGAGAGTGAGATCTGATAGATATGATAAGATAATATTTTTGGTATTTTTGTGATGAAGATGCAAAGTAAAATAAAGGCAAAGTAAAGAGCAAAGGAAATAACTAAGTAGTAGGAGATTAATATGATGAAGATAGACCCGGGGGCCATAGGTTTCACTAGTGGATTCTCTCGAGAGCATAAGTATTCTACGATGGGTGAACAAATTACTGTTGAGCAATTGACAGAATTGAGCATAGTTATGAGAATATCTAGGTATGATCATGTATATAGGCATCACGTCCGAGACAAGTAGACCGACTCCTGCCTGCATCTACTACTATTACTCCACTCATCGACCGCTATCCAGCATGCATCCGGAGTATTAAGTTAAAACAGAGTAACGCCTTAAGCAAGATGACATGATGTAGAGGGATAAACTCATGCAATATGATGAAAACCCCATCTTGTTATCCTCGATGGCAACAATACAATACGTGCCTTCCTGCCCCTACTGTCACTAGGAAAGGACACCGCAAGATTGAACCCAAAGCTAAGCACTTCTCCCAATGCAAGAAAGATCAATCTAGTAGACCAAACCAAACTGATAATTCGAAGAGACTTGCAAAGATAACCAATCATACATAAAAGAATTCAAAGAAGATTCAAATATTGTTCATAGATAGACTTGATCATAAACCCACAATTCATCGGTCTCAACAAACACACCGCAAAAAGAAGATTACATCGAATAGTTCTCCACAAGAGAGGGGGAGAACATTGTATTGAGATCCAAAAAGAGAGAAGAAGCCATCTAGCTAATAACTATGGACCCATAGGTCTGAGGTAAACTACTCACACTTCATCGGAGGGGCTATGGTGTTGATGTAGAAGCCCTCCGTGATCGATGCCCCCTCTGGCGGAGCTCCGGAACAGGCCCCAAGATGGGATCTCGTGGATACAGAAAGTTGCGGCAGTGGAATTAGGTTTTTGGCTTCGTATCTGATTGTTTGGGCGTGCGTAGGTATATGTAGGAGGAAGGAGTACGTCGGTGGAGCAACAGGGGGCCCACGAGGGTGGAGGGTGCGCTTGGGGGGGGGGGGTAGGCGCGCCCCCTACCTCGTGGCCTCCTCTTTTGTGTCTTGATGTAGGGTCCAAGTCTCCTGGGTCTTGTTCGTTGAGAAAATCACGTTCCCAAAGGTTTCATTCCGTTTGGACTCCGCTTGATATTCCTTTTCTTCGAAACCCTAAAACAGGCAAAAAAACAGCAATTCTGTGTTGGGCCTCCGGTTAATAGGTTAGTCCCAAAAATAATATAAAAGTGGATAATAAATCCCAATAATGTCCAAAACAGTAGATAATATAGCATGGAGCAATCAAAAATTATAGATACATTGGAGACGTATCAGTATGTCTCTTTTAATGTATTCCCTGCTTGTGTGTTGCTAGGGCGACGCCTGAGCTCTTATTATTGCTATTGCAGGACTGGATGGAGAGGGCGAAGCGGATCCAGTGTTCAGCTCCGCTGCCCGAAGAACCAGTCATCCCGCGCCTAGCGAAGATGCTGGTGCGGGCGCCGTATAAGGCGACGGAGAAGAAGGTCAAAGGGAAGGCCAAGAGTGGCCTCCGTCATAAGGGTACTTCGGACGCGGCATCCGAAGACGACGAAACTCATTCCTCTGTCCCTGAGGACAATGACGGGGAAGAGGAGGAGGAGGAAGAAAACAATCCTCCCCCTGAGGAGAGGAAGAAGAAGAGGGCGGCTCCGGCGCATCTGGAAGCGGAGGTGCCCAAAAGGGTAGGGGCGCTCCGGCGGCCAACACCGCATGGGACGTGGACAGTAGTCCGGAACGACGCCCTCGCCCAAAGCCGTAGGCCGCATCGTACGTGACATGGCTTATTTATGCGCACATCCAGCCCTTTCTCTCCATTATCTTGATATAGTTAGCTGTACTATTGCAGTCCGGCCCGTGATCTTATCCAGCAATCCTCCTCTAGAGGTTCATTGGCTTCATCGGAGATGGCGAGCAGATCGCCACCTCCTGCTTACTCCCCCGGGGCCGGGGACGATACCGAAGTGCTGTCCCGAAGGACCTCTTCGAAGGGAGGAGCCCAGGACGATGTTCGGGAGGCGCCACAAGGCGAGACCTCCACTGCCAAACACGTGGGGGATCCAATCCCCGTGGAGACTGACGAAGAGGGCCGTATCCAGGTTGGTCCTCAAGCAAATACGGCTCCGGAGCCCCCTATGGCTCCGGAGTCGAGCGAGTAGCTCCCTTTGAAGGGGTAAGTGCCGCCTCCACTGGTGGCTCTTGTCCATCCAGGAGCGTCGGATGACCTGATGGGGGCACTACGAAGCGCCTCCGTCATGGACAAGCACCGTGTCCTTATATGTGCGGTGATCGAGAAAGTTCAATCTGCCAAGAGCAGACTGAATGAGGCCTGCGGCAGCCTGTTTACAGGTTTTGAGGTAAGTGACATACAAATAGAAAAAACCCCATGTAGTCAATAGCCCCTAAGACACTATCCGGTGCTCAGCAAGAGGAACCGGACAGAGGATCAATCCTCTAGTGTAGGAGACTAACGTGATATGTTTGCATGAGCAGGCATCGCTGTTGGCCGCGACCTCACATGCTACCGAAGTCTCTGAACTAAAGTAGAGGCTAGAGCGGATCGAGAACGAGCTCAGCGAGGTTACAATGCGGCTTCAGGAGAAGCAAGGTAGGTATCGTCTTGCTGTGTGTTTGGAAAGAACAAGCGTTGCATACTGACTGTAATGTTGAAATGTGTACAGGAGCTGCAACCAAGGTGGAGGCCCTGAAAAAGGCTCTGGCCGAAGCCTAGGGGAAGGCCGTCGAGCAGCAAGCCGCTCAAAAAAAGCTCGAGGCCCGAGTCAAGGAGGTCCAACAAGAGCTCCAAGACGCAGTAAAAAATATGAGATTCTGGAGAATGATGCGTCGGCTCAAAAGGTCGAACTCTCCAAGGCTCGTCGGAACGCGGAGACCGCACGGAATGAGGCCCGGGCCACCCTCCAGGAGATCCAGGAGGCTAGGAAGATCACGGCGGGTAAAGCTTTTAAGATGCAAAGCAAGTATGCGGAGAAGCAATACCTTTTACTAACCCGGGTTTGGAGTTCCCCAGGGGCTTTTGCAGATTTTCCACGTAGCGTATCAGACGCTGCAGCGTTCTATCAAGCCGAAGGAGGAGGTTCGACGGAGAAGTTATTCTGGACATAGTATATGACGCCAGCGCATCCCGTGTCCTTCACCGATCAGTTGAAGCAGCTGGTGGAGCTGCACAGGGTGGCCGAACTAGCCATGAAGGATTTAACAATCCAGCTATGGCCAGCCGAAGCTAGGCCCAACAGCATCTTCGGACTTGTGAGGCGGCTCGTGGAAGCATGTCCGCGGCTGGACGTCATCAAGCGCTCTGTATGTATTGAAGGTGCCTGTATGTATGGCCTTCGCTCGCTGCAAGATGTGGTGGGCGAAGATGAATGCTGTTGAAGTGGCCAGCGGGCCGCCGGAGGGCAAGGAGCACCGCACACCCGAGAAATATTTTGCGGATGTCATAGAAGGGTCTCGACTTGTGGCAGCTCAATGTTCGCAGGACGTTATTTTCGAATGAATACATTCGTGTTGTCCTTTGCCTTGTATTATAAAGACAAAGCTTTGTTTTGTAATGTAATTTCGTTATGCTTTAAATTGTTTCCTCCTGTGCGGCCGTGTTACATGCAATCTGAGGGTTGGCTAGTCGTCGGCTTCTGCCCCCATGTAATGAGTACGGAGGTCTTCGGGATGGGATCTAAACAATCTTGATCCAATTATATGGTCCTTGAAGGAGTTGTTTAGCGCAGCGAACAAGGCAATCAGACTATACGGCTTAAACGCCCTCACTTAGCCATAGGAGTTTTTTAATTAAGCAAGTGCGCAGCCCCTGGTCCAAGCCAGGGTGCTGTCAGCATCTGACCGGGAAGTGCCGATCCTTCACGTCATGCGGAAAAAAATCTCCAATGATTTTATAACCCTCGAACAGCTGACTGGCTCTCACTGTATCATGACAGTCGGTTTTCGGCTTTCTCTACTGAGGTGCTCATTCGGTCGAAGCCAGGGCACAATCGCAGTAGTTCTCCCTTTACTATCCTAGCAGATAGAGCGGAACGTAGGATAGCAAGCACAAGAGCGGGGCAACCCAACTATTGACCAAAGACATGATTCGGAGCCAATGCATATAATGCTAAATTCAGGGTGCCGAACTTACATATAAGAAGTGTTCGGACTTTGCTGTCGTATTGCGGGGTGATAAGCAGCCCCTGGCGAATATGAGACGTACAAAAGAGTACCGATGCGGCTGATAAGCAGATCAAAATAAAATGAAGTAAGAAGCGAAAACCACAGAAACTGGGCCGCAGATCATTTTTATTATAACTAAATGGATACGCCAAGGTGTATCGTATACAAATAGTGTGATAAGCACCCGGACTATTTAACATGCCGGGATCGAGAAGGAGCAGCGTGCGGGTCCTGGGAAATAAGTGAAAATACCATCAAGAAGAACGTATGGAGGTTACCCTATGCACCTAGGCTGCATGCCCCCTTTGTATGCCGATCCTTCGAAGGGGCTGGTGATCAGGCTCGCGGGAAAAGGAACCTGAAACAGAAAGAGAAAAAAAGGTGTGTCCGGGGTCGGCCTAGCCGAACTGTATATCCCGGGTTAGCTTGTGCCTCCGTCGATATCCATGGAATTTCGAGTGCGTAATTATGTACGCATGGTACAAATGCCACTACTTTATTGGGCCTGGGACGGAGGCCAAATTGCTAGTCGAGCTCTTGACGAGCCTTGCTGTCTTGCTGCAGTGTAGTTCGGAACTTCTTGATGGTGTCTGGGGGATCAGCAGCCGCACTATGGTGCTGCTTGAGAAGGCCGCTCTGTACCTCTTCTGCTAGGGCGGTGGTGTGCTCCTCTGTTCGGAGGGACCATTCCGTGTTGCCATTGACTGTTATGATGCCGCGTGGGCCGAGCATCTTGAGCTTGAGATAAGTGTAGTGTGGCACTGCGTTGAATCTAGCCAACGCTGTTCGTCCGAGCAGTGCGTGGTAGCCGCTGCGGAATGGGACGATGTCGAAGATTAACTCCTCACTTCGGAAATTGTCCGGAGAGCCGAAGACCACTTCCAGCGTGATTGAGCCCGTACAGCGGGCCTCGACGCCTGGAATGACTCCTTTGAAGGTAGTCTTTGTTGGTTCGTGAGGGGTCAATGCCCATCTTCTGCACCGTGTCTTGATAGAGCAAGTTAAGGCTGTTGCCGCCGTCCAACAGGACTCGTGTTAGGTGGAACCCGTCAATAATTGGGTCCAGGACTAGTGCGGCTGAACCGCCATGGCGGATGCTAGTTGGGTGGTCCTGTCGATCGAAGGTGATTGGGAATGACGACCACGGATTGAACTTTGGGGTGACTGGCTCTACCGCGTAGACGTCCCTGAGTGCTCGCTTGCGCTCCCTTTTGGGGATGTGTGTAGCGTATATCATGTTCACCGTTTTAACCTGAGGGGGAAATTTCTTCTGCCCTCCAGTGTTCGGCTGCCGGGGCTCTTCGTCCTCGTCCTCACTTTGTGATCCCTTTTCTTTGTTTTCGACATTCAACTTGCCAGCCTGCTTGAAAACCCAACAATCCCTGTTGGTATGATTGGCTTGCTTATCCGGGGTGCCATGTATTTGGCACGGACGGTCGAGTATGCAGTCTAGGCTGGAAGGTCCTTCATTGTTTCTTTTGTAGGGCTTCTTCCGTTGGCCGGACTTGGAGCCACTGAATCCGGCGTTAACTGTGGTGTCATCGGTGTTGTTATCATTGCTTCGGCGTTTGTGCCTATTGCGCCGGAGTTTGCCAGTGCTATTTTTGGCCTCAGAGGGGCATGTCTCGCTGGCGGTGTTCTTACTATGGGCCAGCCAATTGTCCTCTCCCGCGCAAAAGCGGGTAATGAGTGCCGTGAGGGCTGCCATGGACTTCAGCTTTTCTTGGCCGAGGTGGCATGCTAGCCATTCGTCACGGATGCTGTGATTGAAGGATGCTAAGGCCTCGGCGTCCGGACAGTCAACTATCTGGTTCTTTTTGGTTAGTAATCTAGTCCAGAATTTTCGGGCTGATTCTCCATGTTTGTTGAACTATATGGCTTAAGTCATCGACGTCTGGTGGCCGGACATAGGTTCCTTGGAAGTTGTCTAGGAAAGCTTCCTCCAAGTCCTCCCAGCTGCCGATAGAATTTTCAGGCAGGCTGTTAAGCCAGTGCCGATCTGGCCCTTTGAGCTTTAGTGGGAGGTATTTAACGGCGTGGAGATCATCTCCTCTAGCCATGTGGATGTGGAGGATAAAGTCCTCGATCCATACTGCGGGATCGGTTGTGCCGTCGTATGATTCCATATTGATGGGCTTGAACCCCTCGGGGAATTCGTGGTCTAGTACTTCATCTGTAAAGCAGAGAGGGTGTGCGGCACCTCTATATCAGGCTGCGTCGTGGCGTAGTTCGGATGGAGTCCGTCTGCGGTGTTCGGCCCGGGCGTGGTTAGATTTATCACGTCCGTATAAGTAGCCCTTCTCGTGCCTCGAGGCACGTCCTTGCGATCCGTAGATCGATCTTGCGTGTCCTGTTCTATCATCTAGGATTTGACGGAGGTCGTATGTGTGACCCCAAACTCTTTCGTCTCTATTTTTGCGAGGCGGTGGGGCAGGCTGCTTTTCGGCCTGAGTTGCCTCTTTGTCCCGGCTGCGGGGTGGCCGGTCGGCCGTTGTAACGCCCCGAGACCGTTGCGCCAGGTGTCTTCCAGTTATTCGCTGTTGTTGCCTTGTCATGGGTTGGCGTGTCATGCATTTCATATCATGTCATCATGTGCATCGCATTTGCATACGTGTTCGTCTCATGCATCCGAGCATTTTCCCCGTTGTCCGTTTTGCAATCCGACGCTCCTATGTCATCCGGTGTCTCCTTTTGCCTCTTTTCGTGTGCGGGTGCTAAAAGTTCTCGGACTGGACCGAGATTTGCCAAGCGGCCTTGGTTTACTACCGGTAGACCGCTTGTCAAGTTTCGTGCCATTTGGACTTCGTTTGATACTCCAACGGTTAACCGAGGAACCGTAAAGGCCTCGTGTGTGTTGTAGCCAAACACCTCTCCAAAGTGGCCCAAAACCCACCTAAACCCCCTCCATCCTCTCGGTCGTTCGATCACGATCGCGTGGCCGAAAACCGCACCTCACTTGGACTCTCCTAGCTCCCTCTACCTATATATATATGTGGCTCCCTCCGAAATTCGCGGTACAAACCCTAGATCCAACTCCCTCCGCACCGCCGGACATGCCCCTCCGCGCCAGATGCGTCCACCCCACCGCCACATCACTCCGACCAATGGTGTCGTGTCACGTCATCACATCGCCGCCCTCAACCACTCACAGTGCGCCACCTCACCCCGCCGCCGTTCCACCACCGTGCCGGCCCGTGGAGCCCATCGCGGGCCCACACGGGCCCGGTCGCCGCCGCCTCACGCCCACGGGCGCGTGCCCGCACCATAGCCTCGCGCTTGGTCGCCGAACATTCGCCGGACCTTCGCTGGTTTTCCACGCGCCGCCATGCCGGGACCCCGTCCCGCATCGCCGCCTCGTGCCCTGCCCGCGCCGCCTGCAAGCTCTTTCACGCCCGAGCGCCGACGTCCTCACCGCCCGGCCTCAGATATCCTCGCCGGCGAGCCCCTGCGACCACCTCGCCGGCCTTCTCCTCCTCGTCGCCTGTCCTCGTCGCCACGAGCGCCGCCGTCTCCGCCCGGAACGGATCCGGCCTCACCGGATCTACCAGGGCCCCTCCCCGCCTTGCCTTGAACCTCGCCGGAGCTCCCTGCCATTCGGCCGCCGCCATGGCCGCCTGCCGGGAGGAGCACGGGAGGAGGACGACGCCCCCGTCGGCCAACCTCGTGGGCCGCGTGGGCCACCGCATCCCAGCACCGGCCCATCTTCCCCAACCCACTTGGTTCCTCCTCTCTGGGCCAAGCCCATCTGGTGAGCGTCCCCCTCTATTCTTTGCCCGGTGCATGCTTTAGCTATTCAGCGCCCGCCTGGTTTTTTCCCGAAAACGACTAAGTCCTCAGTTCCTCATAATATATGCCTCTGTTCATCATGTCATAACTTTGCATCCGTAGCTCCGTTTTGGGCATGTAATATATAAAATTGTTCATCTTGATGTCCTCTTCATTTCATTCCATTGCGCCATGCCTGTTTGAGTCCATCTTGATGCCCTAAATGATGTTGCAAGAGTGCTATGTAATGTCAGGTGTTGCTTCTTATCAGTTTATGAGCTTTTGTCATTTTTGCCATGTTTAATGTGTGCCTCCTATGAACTTGAGCTCTACATGTATTTTTTTATATGCCATGCCATCTTTACAGGGGTATATGCTATGTATTTTTGTGATCAATGTGGTGACTAGCACAAGCATGCAAAGTAGCTCTCGTGATGTTGCTATTCTCAGGGACTTAGAATTCTTCTAAGTCATTTCCCTGATGTTATTTTATGCCATGTATTCATGTTGCTACAGAGTGATCTATGCCTCTTTTGAGCATGTTCAGTAAGGATGATTTTGAGATATTGTTATGCTCTATCCATCCATGTCTTTGTTTGCAATTATGGAGTGCCCTAGCATGACTCAATCTTGCTCTACTTTTGTTATAAAATGTTCCTGGCAGATTGCTTACGTGTTAATCAATTTTGCCGAGGTTGTTGTAGTTGATCCATGCTTGCTATGAGATTGTTCTTGCCATGTTTAGCTTCTTGATCATGTCTTCTTGCTGGGTGTATGCTTAGTTTATCATGAAATGCCTTGTGGTGAGTGCATCGAGCTCGCACACATGCCTACGTAACTCTGTTTCTGTCATGTTCAGTTTTCTGCCAAGTCTGAATCTGTTAACGGAACTTGCTATGTTTACATGGTTGCCATTGTATCTTCTGATCCCTTTTGGCTTATGGTCAGTAAGGGACTTTTGTTATATGCTTTGAGTAGTTTCATGACATGCCTTGCTTTGCCATGATATGTTCCTGTAGCATGTTGTTATCTTGCTCTAAACATTGCTTCCTGATGTTAAATCCTGTCATGTTGTTATTTTCACTAAGTCGGTGAACCTGATATCGTTTGCACTTTTGCCATGCTTGTTTGAACCTTCTATTGTGTGATTTAGTCGTAGCTTAGTGTTTATCTTTTGTCAAGCATCTTGAGGGGATCACTGCCATGTGATTTGTTGCTATGTTGGAGTGCGGTAGCTTAGTTTCTTGTTGCATTCTAGATGGCATAGTGGTGTTAATCGCAGAATAGTGCCATTATTGTTTTGCTTGCCATTTGCAAACCGTGCATCCGATTCTGGTGATCTTTATATCGATTTCGACCGAAATCAACTCATATTTCCAGCGGCACTCTTGGTTTGCCAAGTTGAGGCCTGGTTCAATCTTTTCCTTCCGGAGCATGCATATGCATTGCATATCACATCCCGCATATCATGTCATGTTTTGCATCATGTTGCTTGCGCATTGCACCATGGTTGATTGTTGTTTCCTTTGCTTGTGTTCTTGCCTTGGGTAGAGCCAGGAGACGAGTTCGTGTTCGAGGCACCCGTTGAGTACGCTTACGAGGATCAAGCTTTCGTCAACTCGGAGAACTTTGAAGGCAAGATGACCATACCCTCGAAATCACTTATATCTTTGCTTGCTAGTTGCTCGCTCTATTGCTATGCCTATGCTGCGATACCTACCACTTGCTATATCATGCCTCCCATATTTCTAAGCCAAGCATCTAACCCACCTTCTCCTAGCAAATCTTTGTTTGGCTATGTTACCGCTTTGCTCAGCCCCTCTTATAGCGTTGCTAGTTGCAGGTGAAGATGGAGTTTATTCCTTGTTGGAACATGGTTATTTTGTTGGGATATCACAATATCTCTTATTTAATTAATGCATCTACATACTTGGTAAAGGGTGGAAGGCTCGACCTTATGCTTGGTGTTTTGTTCCACTCTTGCCGCCCGAGTTTCCATCATACCGGTGTTATGTTCCTTGATTTTGCATTCCTTACGTGGTTCGGTTATAATGGGAACCCCTTGACAGTTCGCCTTGAATAAAACTCCTCCAGCAAGGCCCAACACTGGGTTTTATCATTTGCCACCTAGCCTTTTTCCCTTGGGTTCTGCAGACTGAAGGGTCATCTTTATTTAAACCCTCGGGCCAGTGCTCCTCTGAGTGTTGGTCCAACCTGTCAGCTGCCAGTGGCCACCAAGGGCAACTTTGGGTTGGCCTACCGGAACCTTGGACAATACGGTGTGCCCTGAGAACGAGATATGTGCAGCTCCTATCGGGATTTGTCAGCTCATTCGGGTGGCTTTGTTGGTCTTGTTTTACCATTGTCGAAATGTCTTGTAACCGGGATTCCGAGCCTGATCGGGTCTTCCTGGGAGAAGGAATATCCTTCGTTGACCGTGAGAGCTTGTGATGGGCTAAGTTGGGACACCCCTGCAAGGTTTTGAACTTTCGAAAGCCGTGCCCGCGGTTATGGGCAGATGGGAATTTGTTAATGTCCGGTTGTAGAGAACTTGACACTTAACTTAATTAAAATGCATCAACCGCGTGTGTAGCCGTGATGGTCTCTTTCTGGCGGAGTCCGGGAAGTGAACACGGTGTTGGAGTTATGCTTGAACGTAAGTAGTTTCAGGATCACTTGTAGTTCATGACCGTGCTTTGCCTTCTCTTCTCGCTCTCATTTGCGTAAGATAGCCACCATATATGCTAGTGCTTGCTGCAGCTCCACCTCATAGCTTTTCCTACCCATAAGCTTAAATAGTCTTGATTGCGAGGGTGTGAGATTGCTAAGTCCCCGTGACTCACAGTTTACTTCCAAAACCAGTTTGCAGGCGCCGATGAAACCATGCAGGTGATGCAACCGGGCTCAAGGAGGAGCTCGATGAAGATCTCGTTCATTGTGTTGTTTCGTTTTAGTTGATCAGTAGAGGAGCCCAGTCGGAGCGATCGGGGATCTTTTGCATTAGGGGTAGTCCTATTTTATTTTGGTTCCATAGTCGGACCTTGTTTGTATTTGGATGATGTAATGCTATATTCTTGTATTGTGTGAAGTGGCGATTGTAATCCAACTTTGTACCTCTTTCTTATTCAGTACATGGGATGTGTAAAGATTACCCCTCTTGCGACATGCCTACAATGCGGTTATGCCTCTAAGTCGTGCTCCCACATGTGGGAGATATAGACGCATCGTGGGTGTTATAAGTTGGTAATCAGAGCCTTCCCCGACTTAGGAGCCCCCTGCTTGATCGAATCGCTGGCGTTGTTGAGTCTAGAAAAATGTTTTGAGTCCTATAGGATTATATATATCGTGAGTAGGATTCTTTTTACTCCTCAGTCCCTTCGTCGCTCTGGTGAGACATCCTGACGTAGAGTTTTGACTCTTCTCTTCTCAAATTTCACAAAAAAAATTAGGATCACGCGGGTATCTTGGAATCGTTCCGATGGTTTTGTGACGAGAACATTGTTCTTGGTGCCTCCTGACATTTAGGGGTTGTGGCAGTGTCCCGGGGAGTTGAGCTCCGAGGTGTTGTCGTCACAATTTTATCATTGCAGTTCTGGAATACCTGAGTTTCATTGACATCGAAAATCTCTTTTATGCAGTTGTTGGTGAGATAACCTTGACGCCACCCAGTACTGGGGCAGGAGTTCGGGAGTATTGCCATAACTCGTATAACGGATACTTTTCGAAGGTTGAGGTAAATGATTTCCGAAGGTTTCTTGGTTATGTGTTGAAGGATGGATACAGCTGGATGTAGGATTTGCTAGTTTGGGTGAGATATTATGCTTCCCGTGTATCCCCAACACCTGATTGCATAACCAGAAAGTTTCGGCAGTTTATGTGGGAATTCAAGTAGCTCCTAGGATATTTTTCTGACAGATGCATGATATGAGATTGGGGTTCGACGTCTAGTGGTCCGCCTATCCACGGTTGGTTTTACAGTGGTCTCGTTGTGTCTTAAAGAGTCCTTGGCTATGCTAACTCGGGGACACTTCATATGCCATGTGCACTGCCTTGTACATGATGGTGCTGTACGATCGAGCCCGTGTGGGCCCCACCACAAAAACTTCGGACGAAATCTCTATTATATGTTTGTTCTGGCTTATTTTGCAGGCCAAATTCTTTGTTTTTGTTTTCAGTTGTGGTATTAGAGTTGCTTCGAAGTCAAATGTTGATTCCATACCTTCCCTAAGCGGTGTTCTCATACCTCTATGTGAATACTAAGCCCTCTCGATCTTCGGGTTTATCATTTCAATTTCTTTTCAAACGGCGTGTTTCTCTTCAAGTGGTTCCGATCATTTCAACATCCGCAAGATCAACTCCAAGTTTTATCAACGTTGTTTGCGTCATCCGTCCGAAGGTACCTTTGTTTTTCCCGCCCTCCCACCCTTTTCCTTCAAGGAATCAGATGTCTTAATCAACTATCCATTTTATTGATGGAAGTCTCTCCATTCTTTTCCTTCATGTTCTTACCCGGTGGTTCTCATGAAGATGCCCTACTAGTTCATCATTCTTTGTTCTTTTCTTCTCCGGTGGTTTTAATTCAAGCTTTGGTGTTGATCATATCCTTTTTTCCTCGTTTCAAATGCTTTATCATGCCGGTGCACCTCATAATCATTCACTTCTCACTATTCTTTATTCCGGAGTGCTGAAGATATCTCAGAAGGCTCGTCTTGTCATTCAAGATCCATTCAAGCTCTTTTCGAGGATGTTATCTCTTTTAAGTCATTTAATTCGACCGGTGGAATCTCTCTTTTCAAGCGATCATTCAATGGTGTATCTTTTGAGTGGGCCCTAACCCACAGGTCTTTTCCCAGGATCTTACCTGACTCTTCTATTTTTCCGGAGCTATCCTCAAATTCTTCCAAAGTTTGACATAAGAATGAGTTATCATCAGTCAAATGCCTTTCTCCAAAAATCTTTCTAATTCTTTTCGTTGTTGGCCCAACCTTTCTATTCGTCATCCCGGAGTATCTCAACAATTCATGGTGGTGTTTCTCGTTGTCATTCTCAACACTTAAAGACCGAAGAAGAGTTCCTCTAATATCCTTACCCGTTCTCTCAAGGATTCTTAGTTCAAGCGTGATGCCATCCTCTCATAATTGTTTTGATTGTGAGAATTCTTTTCATCCATCCGGAGCATCTCATGAGTTGTTTTCATTTATTTCCTCCAAAGCCCATCATTTCAGAAGAATTATTCATTCTCAGCTTTCAGCTCTCATTCTCGAAATCTTACCGGTGCATCGTTCAAGTTTTCTCTAATCAGCTCGTGATCTCTTCGTTCACTTGTATCTAAATTCTCTCAAGTATCTTCATTCGTTTTCCAATTCTACCCGGTGATTTGTGCCTTTGCAACTTTCATTTTCAATTCTTACGGTGGTTCGTTCAAGATTTCTCTTCCCCCTTTATCATATTTATTTATCCGTTGTTTCCAATCCTACCGATGGTTCGTTGAAGACCTTATCAAGTTTGCGATATATCTATCGTAATCCTTTCTACGAGAATGAGTAGTATGCTAAATCCATTGATTGTCATCAATTTAAATTGGTGAAGATATGCATAACATAATTCTTATTCTTGTTTCATCCAAGTGATAAATTCCTTCCTTCGGAGTTTGTTCATGATAAATAAATTCTTGATTTTATTTTGTTCATTTTTTCTTTCTTGGAGTTCCAAGCTCTCTCAATTTTCTCGTCATGAAGATCCATCTAATCATTGCAAGTCTTTACCTTGTGTTTTCAACTTCTCTTTCCTTTCGTTTGATCATTCTTTTGTTACCGAAGTTGTTCATGGAGGCTACATGGTGGTTCCTCAAGTATCCTTTTCACTCTTCAATTGTTCTTCAAGATATCTCTTGAAGCTATGATCCGTCAACCTATACTTCAAGTATTCCTCTTCTTGCATTCCGAAGTACAATTCTTTCAACCGTATCATTTGAGGCGGTGTTATGTCATTCTTGATATTTTCCCTTCGTGTTTAATGATTCACAAGTTTTCAAGAGTTACATATCTAAAATCCATCATTTTCTCTTCGTTCAAGACATCTTTTCAATCCATCAATCTCTTCTTTGAAATTATCTTGGGTTATATTTCACCTAAAGCCTTCCCTTGGGTTATATTTCACCTAAAGCCTTCCCTAAGGATTTTGCTATTATGAGGCGTATAATTGACCCGGGCTCTTCTTTTATCCTCCCGGTGAAATACATTTCTCGTCTTCTTGTTCATATCAATCCAATCTATTGCTTTTCATTAGTGGCAGAATTTCACCTCATAGTTTTGAGATGTTCTCCATAATCCACTACAAGCTTATTCTTTTCGTTGTTGGTTTTCCAACAATTCTGTCTTAACCTTCGTGGAAGGGTGCTTTCCAAGATCAGTTGTGGCAGAAGTTGGCTTTTTCCTCTCTATTCTTTTATTCCAATGATACATCTTCTATTTCTTTCTTCCGGAGGCATTGTGATGTTGTTCTCTTCAACCCATCTTCTTGTTTTGTCAGGATCGTGTTCTTTTGGTGCTTATCCATTTAACCGGAGTGTTGTGCCCTCTGCTCAAGTTCTTTTCATCTTATCAAGTTTCATATCACTTTTCAAACGGAGTGCTGCCCGAATCGGTTCTTTCATATTCCTCTTTCTTAACGGAGTGCTTTCAACTTTGTTCATCTTTGTTAATTTCTTTCTTTCAAGTTGTTCAACCTTTCAAGGTTCCTTGGTTTCACTCGTTTGTCAAAGGAGCAACTTAGTTTTACCTCTTGTCTTCCTCTTTGTTTTTCCCTTCGGTGACATTCTAGATCTCAGGACGAGATCCTCTCGTAGTGGTGGAGTGTTGTAACGCCCCGAGACCATTGCGCCAGGTGTCTTCTAGTGTTCATTGTTGTTGCCTTGTCATGGGTTGGCATGTCATGCATTTCATATCATGTCATCATGTGCATCGCATTTGCATACGTGTTCGTCTCATGCATCCGAGCATTTTCCCTGTTGTCCGTTTTGCAATCCGACGCTCCTATGTCATCCGGTGTCCCCTTTTGCCTCTTTCCGTGTGCAGGTGCTAAAAGTTCTCGGACTGGACCGAGATTTGCCAAGCGGCCTTGGTTTACTACCGGTAGACCGCCTGTCAAGTTTCGTGCCATTTGGACTTTGTTTGATACTCCAACGGTTAACCGAGGAATCGTAAAGGCCTCATGTGTGTTGTAGCCAAACACCTCTCCAAAGTGGCCCAGAACCCACCAAAACCCCCTCCATCCTCTCGGTCGTTTGATCACGATCGCGTGGCCGAAAACCGCACCTCATTTGGACTCTCCTAGCTCCCTCTACCTATATATATGTGGCTTCCTCCAAAATTCGTGGTACAAACCCTAGATCCAACTCCCTCTGCGCCGTCGGACATGTCCATCCGCGCCGGACGCGTCCACCCCACCGCCACATCACTCCGACCAATGGCGTCGTGCCACGTCATCACACCGCCGCCCTCAACCACTCACAGTGCGCCACCTCACCCCGCCGCCGTTCCACCACCGCGCTGGCCCGTGGAGCCCATAGCGGGCCCGCACGGGCCCGGTCGCCGCAGTCGCACGCCCACGGGCGCGTGCCCGCACCGCAACCTCTTTGCTTGGTTGCCGGACATTCGCCGGACCTCCGCTGGTTTTCCATGCGCCGCCACGCCGGGACCCCGTCCCGCATCGCCGCCTCGCGCCCTGCCCGTGCCGCCTGCAAGCTCTTTCGCGCCCGAGCGCCGACGTCCTCATCGCCCGGCCTCAGATATCCTCGCCGGCGAGCCCCTGCGACCACCTCGACGGCCTTCTCCTCCTTGTCGCCTGTCTCGCGCACGAGCGCCGCCGTCTCCGCCGGAACGGATCCGGCCTCACCGGATCTACCAGGGCCCCTCCCCGCCTTGCCTTGAACCTCGCCGGAGCTCCCTGCCATCTGCGTCGCCGCCATGGCCGCCTGCCGGGAGGAGCACCGGAGGAGGATGACGCCCCCGTCGGCCAACCTCGTGGGCCGCGTGGGCCACCGCATCCCAGCGCCGGCCCATCTTCCCCAACCCACCTGGTTCCTCCTCTCTGGGCCAAGCCCATCGGTGAGCATCCCCCTCTATTCTTCGCTCGGTGCACGCTTTAGCTATTCAGCGCCCGCCTGGTTTTTTTCCCGAAAACGACCAAGTCCTCAGTTCCTCATAATATATGCCTCTGTTCATCATGTCATAACTTTGCATCCGTAGCTCCGTTTTGGGCATGTAATATATCAAATTGTTCGTATTGATGTCCTCTTCATTTCATTCTATTGCACCATGCATGTTTGAGTCCATCTTGATGCCCTAAATGATGTTGCAAGAGTGCCATCCCAGTTTATGAGCTTTTGTCATTTTTGCCATGTTTAATGTGTGCCTCCTATGAACTTGAGCTCTACATGTGTTTTTTTATATGCCATGCCATCTTTACAGGGGTGTATGCCATGTATTTTTGTGATCAATGTGGTGACTAGCACAAGCATGCAAAGTAGCTCTCGTGATGTTGCTGTTTTCAGGGACTAAGAATTCTTCTAAGTCATTTCCCTGATGTTATTTTATGCCATGTATTCATGTTGCTACAGAGTGATCTATGCCTCTTTTGAGCATGTTCAGTACGGATGATTTTGAGATATTGTTATGCTCTATCCATCCATGTCTTTGTTTGCAATTATGGAGTGCCCTAGCATGACTCAATCTTGCTCTACTTTTGTTATAAAATGTTCCTGGCAGATTGTTTACGTGTTAATCAATTTTGCCGAGGTTGTTGTAGTTGATCCATGCTTGCTATGAGATTGTTCTTGCCATGTTTAGCTTCTTGATCATGTCTTCTTGTTGGGTGTATGCTTAGTTTATCATGAAATGCCTTGTGGTGAGTGCATCGAGCTCGCAAACATGCCTACGTAACTCTGTTTCTGTCATGTCCAGTTTTCTGCCAAGTCTGAATCTGTTAACGGAACTTGCTATGTTTACATGGTTGCCATTGTATCTTCTGATCCCTTTTGGCTTATGGTCAGTAAGGGACTTTTGTTATATGATTTGAGTAGTTTCATGACATGCCTTGCTTTGCCATGATATGTTCCTGTAGCATGTTGTTATCTTGCTCTAAACATTGCTTCCTGATGTTAAATCCTGTCATGTTGTTATTTTCACTAAGTCTGTGAACCTGATATCTTTTGCACTTTTGCCATGCTTGTTTGAACCTTCTATTGTGTGATTTAGCCGTAGCTCAGTGTTTATCTTTTGTCAAGCATCTTGAGGGGATCACTGCCATGTGCTTTGTTGCTATGTTGGAGTGCGGTAGCTTAGTTTCTTGTTGCATTCTAGATGGCATCGTGCTGTTAATCGCAGAATAGTGCCATTATTGTTTTGCTTGCCATTTGCAAACCGTGCATCCGATTCCGGTGATCTTTATATCGATTTCGACCGAAATCAACTCATATTTCCAGCGGCACTCTTGGTTTGCCAAGTTGAGGCCTGGTTCAATCTTTTCCTTCCGGAGCATGCATATGCATTGCATATCACATCCCGCATATCATGTCATGTTTTGCATCATGTTGCTTGCGCATTGCATCGTGGTTGATTGTTGTTTCCTTTGATTGTGTTCTTGCCTTGGGTAGAGCTGGGAGACGAGTTCGTGTTCGAGGCACCCGTTGAGTACGCTTACGAGGATCAAGCTTTCGTCAACTCAGAGAACTTTGAAGGCAAGATGACATACCCTCGAAATCACTTATATCTTTGCTTGCTAGTTGCTCGCTCTATTGCTATGCCTATGCTGCGATACCTACCACTTGCTATATCATGCCTCCCATATTGCTAAGCCAAGCCTCTAACCCACGTTCTCCTAGCAAACCGTTGTTAGGCTATGTTACCGCTTTGTTCAGCCCCTCTTATAGTGTTGCTAGTTGCAGGTGAAGATGGAGTTTATTCCTTGTTGGAACATGGTTATTTTGTTGGGATATCACAATATCTCTTATTTAATTAATGCATCTACATACTTGGTAAAGGGTGGAAGGCTCGGCCTTATGCCTGGTGTTTTGTTCCACTCTTGCCGTCCTAGTTTCTGTCATACCGGTGTTATGTTCCTTGATTTTGTGTTCCTTAGGCGGTTGGGTTATAATGGGAACCCCTTGATAGTTCGCCTTGAATAAAACTCCTCCAGCAAGGCCCAACATTGGTTTTATGATTTGCCACCTAGCCTTTTTCCTTTGGGTTCTGCAGACTCAAGGGTCATCTTTATTTAAACCCCCGCGCTAGTGCTCCTCTGAGTGTTGGTCCAACCTGTCAGCTGCCGGTGGCCACCAGGGGCAACTCTGGGCTGGCCTACCGGAACCTTGGACAATCCGGTGTGCCCAGAGAACGAGATATGTGCAGCTCCTATCGGTATTTGTCGGCACATTCAGGTAGCTTTGCTGGTCTTGTTTTACCATTGTTGAAATGTATTTTAACTGGGATTCCGAGCCTGATCGGGTCTTCCTGGGAGAAGGAATATCCTTCGTTAACCGTGAGAGCTTGTGATGGGCTAAGTTGGGACACCTCTGCAGGGTTTTGAACTTTCGAAAGTCGTGCCCGCGGTTATGGGTAGATGGGAATTTGTTAATGTCCGGTTGTAGAGAACTTGACACTTAACTTAAGTAAAATGCATCAACAGCGTGTGTAGTCGTGATGGTCTCTTTCCGGCGGAGTCCGGGAAGTGAACACGGTGTTGGAGTTATGCTTGAACGTAAGTAGTTTCAAGATCACTTCTTGATCACTTCTAGTTCGCAGACGTACTTTGCCTTCTCTTCTCGCTCTCATTTGCGTAAGATAGCCACCATATATGCTAGTGCTTGCTGCAGCTCCACCTCATACCTTTTCCTACCCATAAGCTTAAATAGTCTTGATCGCGAGGGTGTGAGATTGCTGAGTCCCCGTGACTCACAGTTTACTTCCAAAACCATTTTGCAGACGCCGATGAAACTGTGCAGGTGATGCAACCGAGCTCAAGGAGGAGCTCGATGAAGGTCTCGTTCATTGTGTTGTTTCATTTCAGTTGATCAGTAGAGGAGCCCAGTCGGGGCGATCGGGGATCTTTTGCATTAGGGGTAGTCCTCTTTTATTTTGGTTCCGTAGTCGGACCTTGTTTGTATCTGGATGATGTAATGATATATTCTTGTATTGTGTGAAGTGGCGATTGTAAGCCAACTCTGTACCTCTTTCTTATACAGTACATGGGATGTGTAAAGATTACCCCTCTTGTGACATGCCTACAATGCGGTTATGCCTCTAAGTCGCGCTCCGACACGTGGGAGATATAGCCGCATCGTGGGTGTTATAGCCATCTTGTCTCGACCACGCGGTGGTCGTTCCGCATTACGCGAGGGAGATGTGTGTTCCGGTGCCTCCTCATCAAATTGAGGTAGCAGTCTGTGTTTCGGGTAGCTCTTGGCTGGGCACTTGAGGCTGTATTCTTCGGCTGTCAGGATGTCGGTCCATCTGTCGATGAGCAGGTCTTGTTCAGCTTGAAGCTGCTGTTGTTTCTTTTTCAGGCTCCTTGTTGTGGCTATGAGTTGGAGTTTAAAACGTTCCTGCTCTAGAGGGTCCTCCGTCACGATGAAATCTTTTTTGCCGAGTCTTATCTCTTCTTCGGAGGGTGGATGGTAACTATCATCCTCTGAGTTATCTTCTATGGCCTGTTCATCGGGGTTCTTTTGTGTGTTGTCATGTTCCTCCTGTTCGGATGCAGTGCCGACAGGGTCTTCATTGTTTTCGGCGTCGCCCGGAGTACTATTCTCTCTGGTGCCAGTGTTTCCATCCTTTGAGCGACGAGGCTTAGAACGGCGTTTGAGGTGCCGGCGCTTGGACTGCGTCTCGGAAGTTTTATTCTTATCTGGCTCTTCTTTATCATCGCCAGATCCTTTACGTGTATCAACCATGTACACGTCGTACGAAGAGGTGGCCGTCCAACGTCCAGTGAATGGCGGGTCTTGGCATTGCTCCCTGTCGGCATCATCGTCCATACCGTCAATGTCTTCGAAGCCATAGTCAAGTACGTCAGTTAAGTCATCGACAGTGGCTGTGAAGTGGGTGGCGGGTGGGAAGCAAAATTCCTCATCGTCCGTCTTTAGCTCGAACCGGACATAGTTTGGCTGTGAGTCTTCCTCCAAGGACAAGTTCTTCAAAGAATTTAGTACGTCACCCAAAGGCAAATGCTGGAAGATGTCTGCGGCGCTAAATTTGAAAATCGATAACCAATCCAGCTCGGTTTCCGCAGATGCATCTGGTCCGGAACGTATGGCCGGATACGAGTCTGGAGTTCTGTCGATGCAAGCACTGTAGGATGTCGAGTCCGTGTGCGGCTCCAACACCGCAGACTTTATGGCCTCGGAGGGGATAATCTGCTTCAGTACTAAGGCCGTTGCAGCAGCAGGATCCATCTGTTGGTTGTGCTTGGATGACAGATTTAAGTCATGTTCATCGGAGAGAAGGGGAGCGATCGTCGCGGACTCAAATCCATCGAAGATCAAGTCTCCACAGATATCCGTGATGTAGTTCAAGCTTCCTAACCAGACCTGATGGCCAGGGGCGTAGATAACGCCCTGCTCCAGACGGCCAAAAGAGTTGGCCCGCAATACGAAGCCGCCGAACACAAAGATTTGTCCGGGGAGGAAGGTTTCTCCCTGGATGGCGTCATTACTGACGATCGAAGGGGCCATCGGATCCTTTCATCGACGGCATAGTGGAACTCTCAATGAAAGCACCAATGTCGGTGTCAAAACCGGCGGATCTCGGGTAGGGGGTCTCGAACTGTGCGTCTAGGATCGATGGTAACAGGAGACGGGGGACACGATGTTTACCCAGGTTCGGGCCCTCTCTATGGAGGTAATACCCTACTTCCTTCTTGATTGATCTTGATGAATATGAGTATTACAAGAGTTGATCTACCACGAGATCGTAATGTCTAAACCCTAGAAGTCTAGCCTATGAGTATATGGTAATGAATCTGTCCTATCCGGACTATGCCCTCCGATTTATATAGACGCTGGAGAGATCTAGGGTTACATGGAGTCAGTTACATAGGAGGGAATCTTCATAATTAGTCACCTAGCTTGCCTTCCACGCCAAGTAGAGTCCAATTCGGACACGGGTAGTCTTCGGTCTTCGTGTCTTCACAGCCCATCAGTCCGGCCCACGGATAACAGGCCAGACGCCCGAGGACCCCTTAGTCCAGGACTCCCTCATCGAGCTCTCCACGCAGCACCCTAAGCGACCTCCCGAGCGCCCGAAGATCTTGATGGAGAACAGCCCGCTCTCCATTAATTTGAAATGGAGAACGTGCCACTCCGAGAAGCCATGGGCACAGGCGAAGGTCTTCCAACCACGGCGGAGGTACATCACGTGAGGGGCCGGGAAATCAACATCGACCCACATGCCGCCATTCCCACAGCCCCTCATGTGCAACCTCAGAGCGCGCAGTTGTTAGAGCTCCATCTCCCGCGCAAAGGGAGTTGGAAAGCGAAGATGACCACATAGGGGCTTGTACAGCCTCATGATGAACTCCCGAGGTTGGTCCCTGATGTGGCCTTCCATCGAGGGGGGGAGCCGACATACGGGGCGCTGCCGAGTAGAAGCCCTCGTCGCCGCCTTTGGGACACCGTCGCGCCCTTGCCCTCTCACCATGGCTGGAAGGGAAGGGTTGCAGAGAAGAAGAAGGAGAAGAAGTGTGTGCAGAGAAGCACCGCCCTGTCCCTTTTTATAGGGGGGCGAGGCGGGGGGTTGGCTCCTCATTCGGGAAATGACCGCCCCGCTCCTCCAATGTGGCCTCTCTACACCCTCTGTGACTCTGAGGATCAAGGCCGACCCTCTGCTCCAACCATCAGCACTCTGTTTTCAGCCATGGCACTCCTCGCCGTGTCCTCCGCATCCACTACCTACCACACCCAATGCACGCGGAGCACGTGGTAGGTGTGTGCGCAAAATGGGCGACGAGTGGGATGGCAGTTTCCGCCCCGTGATCATGGAGAGGAAAATCCGCAGGCCACGATTGAAGTTCCACAGCTTTGCGCATGACGCGCGAAGAAATCAGAAACTGACTCAAACCCAAGGTTACTGAAGAAACAACGAAAACCTCAAGAGACCAACCTCTTCAGCAACCCTGCCTGTGCACTTATTAGGCACTACCCCGGCGACACTCGGCAGTGCACTCGGGGCAGGCCTGGGGGCTTTTGCCAGTGCAACAAACCCTGGGTCTGTTGCCCAGACTGTGCACAGGCACGGGAACAAGATTAAAGCACCATCCCAAGTCAGATTTCAAGGGACTAAGAGATTCGAAGGACCAACATACAGATCAGAGGGGCCAGGATCGAGCCAGAGAAGTAAGACACCACCAGGAGAAGGCCCCCCTTGCTGGGCAGGCGAGCCCGGCAAAGGGCGAGGCCACACACAAAAGGAGACAACCAAGGCCCCATGGCAGGGCCTGCCGGGACTCGTGGAGACGAGACCACCTCACCAACCACTCCACCAGGACCCACATCATTGATCAGTGCGGTGTCAAGCCGCGGAGTGACTAAGTGGCAGCCATTCGCCACATGGCAACCTCTCTCTATAGGAAAAACCCACAGATGACACCCGTCCTATCACGTGTCAAACAAGCAGGCGTGAAGATGGCAAGATGGCCCGGCAAGCCTTGTCGGGCAACCAACGATGTGACATTGAGCGGTGCATTTAATGCACCCTGTCAGCCCGCAGAGTTAGGTATGATAGCATTGTTTGCTATCTTATCAGTGCACAATGACTACTTTGCAATTGTGGTAACCCCTTGATCTATAAAAGGAGGCCCATGGAAACCGTAGACACAGTTAGAAGATTGGATAACTCACACCCCCATACGCGCATAGCCACTGCCGCCCTGAGGCAACCCCTGTCGGGCATGTTTACTACGCTCCACCACCACCTTTCCAACATCGATCCACCAAAGCATGAGTAGGGTTTTACGCCTCATGGCGGCCCGAACCTGGGTAAAATTGCCTGCGTGATCTCTGCCGTGCTGCCCCACGCTCGTCTGCTCTTTGTGTAACACGATGCCCCCCTGCCGAACCAGCAAGGGGCCTCCTAGTCCCATGGGTGGTCGTGGTTTCCCGCGACACATGGTATAGGCTATGCGATGATATTGGATCTTGGAATTGGAATCAGTTGAAATTGGAATTCCATCAAAAAAATTATCCTATGCATCTAGTTCATCGTGATCAGAATTATATATATAATTTTTGGCCTCATGAAGAAGAAAGTACCGCTCTAGCTTGGGGGAGGCTTAAGTCAATGTTATATTCATGCCCCAATCATGAGCTCTCAAGAGAAATTATCATTCAGAATTTTTATGCTCGGCTTTCTCATGATGATCGATCCATGCTTGATACTTCTTGTACTAGTTCCTTTATGAAGAAGACTATTGAATTCCGGTGAGATCTTCTAGAAAGAATTAAATGCAAATTTGAAGATTGGGAACTCGACGAAGGTAAAGAGTCAGGTATTAAGCTTAATTATGATTGTGTAAAATCTTTTATGAATATCAATGCTTTCCAAAAGTTTAGCACTAAATATGGACTTGACTATGAGATAGTAGCCTCCTTTTGTGAATCTTTTGCTACTCATGTTGATCTCCCTAAAGAGAAGTGGTTTAAATATAACCCACCTATTAAAGAAGAAATTAAAGAACTGATAGTAGCTAAAGATGAAAAGATTATCTATAATGTTGATCCGGTTGTTCCTACTGCTTATATTGAAAACCCACCTTTCCTTGTTAGAATAAAGGAACTTGCTAAAGTTTCAACTGTGGTCAGTAAAAGTAATATTAGAGTACCTAAACCAGCTGAACAAATCAAGGTAGAACCTAGTGTTGCTATGGTTAAAGATCTCTTGGTCGATAATATTGATGGGCATGTTATTTACTTCATTGGTGAAGCTGCTAGAATTGCCAAACCCGATGGGAAAGATAAACATAGACCCGTTGTTGGCATGCCCGTTGTCTCTGTTAAAGTAGGAGATCCCTGTTAACATGGTTTATGTGACATAGGTGCTAGTGTGAGTGCTATTCCTTTTACCTTATATCAAGAAATTATGAATGACATAGCACCCGCTGAAATAGAAGACATAGATGTTACTATTAAACTTGATAATAGAGATGTTGAAGTCTTGTGTGGGAAAATAAAATACCCTACTGATTTTCTTGTTCTTGGTTCCCCACAAGATGAATTTTGTCCCATTATCTTTGGTAGACCTTTCTTGAACACAGTTAATGCTAAAATCGATTGTGAGAAACAAACTGTCAGTGTTAGCTTTGGTGATGAGTCTCATGAGTTCAATTTTTCCAAGTTTAGTAGAAAACCTCGTAAAAAAGAATTGTCTAGTAAGGATGAAATTATTGGTCTTGCTTCTATTGTTGTACCTCCCACTTATCCTTTAGAACAATATTTACTAGACCATGAGAATGATATGCATATGCATGAAAGATGAAATAGATAAGATTTTCTTTGAACAACGTCCTCTGCTTAAACACAATTTGCCTATTGAAACTCTAGGAGGTCCACCTCCACCTAAAGGTGATCTTGTGTTTGAATTAAAACAATTGCCAGAATCTTTGAAATATGCTTATCTTGATGACAAAAAAATTATCCTGTTATTATTAGTGCTAACCTTTTAGAACATGAAGAAGAAAGATTATTGGAAGTTCTAAGGAAGCACCGAGCTGCTATTGGATATACTCTTGATGATCTTAAGGGCACCAGTCCCACTCTATGTTAGTACAAGATTAATATGGAACCTGATGCTAAACCCATTGTTGATCACCAACGCCCGTTAAATCCGAACATGAAAGAAGTGGTAAGAACGGAAATATTAAAACTTCTGGAAGCAGGTATAATCTATCCTATAGCTGATACTAGATGGGTAAGTCATGTTCATTGTGTCCCTAAGAAAGGAGGTATTACTATTGTCCCTAATGATAAGAATGAACTTACCACAAAGAATTGTTACATGCTATAGAATGGTAATTGGTTTTATAAAATAAAACAAAGAAACTAGAAAAGATCATTACCCTCTGCCTTTTATTGATCAAATGCTAGAAATATTATCTAAGCAAACACATTTTGCTTCCCTGATGGATATTCTGTTTTTTCACAAATATCTGTTTCTCAACCTGATCAAGAAAAGACCACTTTTACTTGTCCTTTTGGAACTTATGCTTATAGACGTATGCCTTTTGGTTTATGCAATGCACCTGATACCTTTCTAAGATGTATAATTGCTATATTCTCTGACTTCTGTGAAAAGATTGTTGAGGTTTTCATGGATGACTTTTCTGTCTACGGGAAGTCTTTTGATGATTGTTTAAGCAATCTTGATCGAGTTTTGCAGAGATGTGAGCAAACCAATCTTGTCTTGAATTGGGAGAAGTGCCACTTTATGGTTAATGAAGGTATTGCTTTGGGCCATAAAATTTCTCAAAGAGGTATCGAGGTGGACAAAGCTAAGGTTGATGCAATTGAGAAAATGCCATGTCCTAAAGATATCGAAGGTATTCGTAGTTTCCTTGGTCATGCTGGTTTCTATAGGAGATTTATCAAAGACTTTTCTAAAATTTCTAGGCCTCTTACAAATATTTTGCAAAAGGACATTCCTTTTGTTTTTGATGATGATTGTTTAGAAGCTTTCCAAACACTCAAGAAAGCCTTAATTTCTGCACCTATTGTTCAACCACCTGATTGGAACTTGCCTTTTGAAATTATGTGTGATTCTAGTGATTATGTTGTTGGTGCTATTCTAGGACATAGAGTTGATAAGAAACTGAATGTTATTCACTATGCAAGTAAAACTCTAGACGGTGCACAAAGAAATTATGCTACTACTAAAAAAGAATTTCTAGCAGTGTTGTTTGCTTGTGATAAATTTAGATCCTATATTGTAGATTCAAGAGTAATTGTTCACACTGATCATGCTGCAATAAAGCATCTTATGGAAAAGAAAGATGCCAAACCTAGGCTTATTTGATGGGTTCTCTTGCTACAAGAATTTGATTTGCATATCACTGATAGAAAAGGAGTGGAGAACCCCATAGCTGATAACCTGTCTAGGTTAGAGAATGTTCTTGATGACCCACTACCTATTGATGATAGTTTCTTGATGAGAAATTAGCTACAATAAATGTTTCTAATAGTACACCTTGGTATGCTGACTGTGCTAATTATATTGTTGCCAAATACCTACCACCTAGCTTCACATACCAACAAAAGAAAAAGTTCTTCTATGATTTAAGACATTACTTTTGGGATGACCCACATCTTTATAAAGAAGGAGTAGATGGTATTATTAGATGTTGTGTACCTGAGCATGAACATGAACAAATCCTACGAAAATGTCACTCCGAAGCTTATGGAGGACATCATGCGAGAGACAGAACTGCTCACAAGGTATTGCAATCTGGGTTTTATTGGCCTACTCTCTTCAAGGATGCTCGTAAGTTCGTCTTATCGTGTGATGAATGTCAAAGAATAGGTAATATTGGTAAGCGTCAAGAAATGCCTATGAATTATTCACTTGCTGTTGAGCCATTTGATGTTTGGGGATTTGATTACATGGGACCTTTTCCTTCCTCTGATGGGTATACTCATATTTTGGTCACTGTTGATTATGTTACTAAATGGGTAGAAGCTATTCCAACTAGTAGTGCTGATCACAACACATCTATTAAAATGCTTAAAGAAGTTATTTTCCCAAGGTTTGGAGTCCCTAGATATTTAATGACTAATGGTGGTTCACATTTTACTCATGGTGCTTTCCGTAAAATGCTTGCCAAGTATGATGTTAATTAACCATAGAATTGCATCACCCTATCATCTCAGTCTAGTGGTCAAGTTGAACTTAGCAATAAAGAAATAAAATTAATTTTACAAAATACTATCAATAGGTCCCGGAAGAATTGGTCTAAGAAATTAGATGATGCACTTTGTGCTTATAGAACAGTATATACAAATCCTATGGGTATCTCTCCTTAAAAAATGGTTTATGGAAAAGCTTGTCAATTGCCTCTTGAGTTAGAACATAAAGCTTATTGGGAAATTAAAGAACTCAACTATGATTTAAAACATGCTGGTGAGAAGAGGTTATTTGATATCAGCTCATTAGATGAATGGAGAACCCAAGCTTATGAAAATGCCAAGTTATTTAAAGAAAAAGTTAAAAGATGGCATGATAAAAGAATCCAAAAGCGTGAGTTCAAGGTTGGAGAATATGTTCTTTTGTACAACTCTTGTTTCAGATTCTTTACAGGAAAAGTCCTCTCCAAATGGGAAGGACCCTATGTTATTGAGGAGGTTTATCGATCTGGAGCTATCAAAATAAATAATGCCGAAGGTACTAACCCGAAGGTTGTTAATGGGCAATGAACAAAACATTATATCTCAGGTACACCCATTAATGTTGAAAGTAATATTATCCAAACTATGACACTAGAAGAACATATAAAAGAAACCTTCTGGAACACTCCAGAATCGTGAAGAAAAGGAGGTACGTGATACAGTAAGTAAACGGAGTTCAAAAAATCCGCAAAAATATTTTCTGTCCATTTTGGAATATAACAAAAAATAGGAAAATAAGAAACTACCAGGAAGGTGACCCTAGTGGACACAAGACACCAGGGCACGCCTGGCATGCCAGGCGCACCCAAGTGGGTTGTGCCCACCTCGGGTACCTTCTGGACACCGTTTTTTGTTCTGTTTGCTTGTTTCCCAAGATAAAAAAATCTTTATATACCCCCCGAGCCCATTGACCACCGTATCGCAGAGAAATCTCTTGTTTTCTTTTTCTTGTTGTTTTCTGACATATCTAATCCACCATGGCCGCTTCAAGCTCCTCCAAGGACAAGTTCTTCGAGAATGTCATCAACCCATATTTGCGGGAGGTGATGCAGCACCCTCAAGCTATCTAGATGCGTGAGGGGGTGCTCCACATCCGCGATGTGCAAGGCCCCAAGGGGACTGGATCCATGGAGGCTAGGCTTGAAGCTATGGAGCAGGAAGTCTTCTGGTGCAAGGGTATGGTGGAACATGGACTCAATGCCAATCTACTCATGATCGCGGACTACACCCGTGATCTCAAGGTGGATGGCAAGTCCATGAAGGACATCATTTTCTCCTTCAATGAGCAAATCAATTTCCTCTAGAACCTGATCTACGACATTCAGAACCAAGTCTTTGAATATGTGGCAAGGTTTAAAGGTATGAGTTTGGCTGCTAGTTGCAGGACCTGAGAGACTCAATCCTCCTCTTATGATGGTGAGCCTCTTCCATGGAAACCCGAGGACAAGATCGCTACCACTTCATACTCACCACCACCTTCTTCATCACCAAAAGAAAATTGAGTATCGGTGTCAGTGCAACAAACCCTGGGTCTGTTGCCCAGACTGTGCACAGGCACAAGATCAAGATTGAAACACCAAACCAAGATAGGGATTGAAGGACCAAGGGATTTGAAGAACCAACTCGCAGCCCGGAGAGACCAAGATTGAGCCAGAAGAGCAAAATACCGGCAAGAGAAGGGCCTCCCTTGCCAGGCAGGAGAGCCCAGCAAGGGGAATGCCACCACAGGAAGCAGGCAACCGAGGCACCCCGGCAAGGACTGCCGGGGATCGCGGGGGCAGAACCACCCCACCAACCACTCAAGCATGACCCACGTCATCAATCAATGTGGTGTCAAGCCGCGAGATGACCAAGTGGTAGCCATTCGCCACATGGCAGCCATTTCCTACAGAAGAAGCCTACAGATGACACCCGTCCTACGACGTGTCAAGGGAACAGGCACGGAGCTGGCAAGATAGTCCGGCAAGCCCTACCAGGCAACCCGTGATGTGACACTAAGCGGTGCATTTAATGCACCCTGTCAGCCCGTAGAGTTAAGTATGATAGCACTGTTTTCTATCATATCAGTGGATAATGACTACTTTGACATTGTGGTGACCCCTTAATCTATAAAAGGAGGCCCATGGCACTCGTAGGAAGGGTTGGAAAGTTGATGAACCCAGGCCACCATACGCGCGTAGTCATTGCGGCCCCGAGGCCAACCCAGTCGGGCAAGTGTACTATGCACCACCACGTTCATTCCACCATCAATCCACCAAAGCGGGAGTAGGGTCTTACGCCTCACAGCGGCCCGAACCTGGGTAAATTGCTTGTGTGCTCTCTGCCGTACTGCCGCATGATGGTCTGCTCTTTGTGCAACGTGCCCTCCACCTGCCGGACTAGCAAGGGGCCAGTCGGTCCCATAGGTGGCCGCGGATATCCCGCGACATCTTTGACGCGCCAGGTAGGGGAGCGCTTGCGTGAACCTGAAAGTGCACGCAGCGTGTCATCTTCATCGCCATCTTCATCCTCAACAGCGCCATCGACCATGGCGCCCAAGAAGAAGTCTGGCACCTCGACCCATCCATCCACCTCAAAAGCTCCACCGCCCGCGGCCTCTAACGCCATGGGGGACACGGGGGCGCGTGAGGACGTGGATGCTGCCGGGGACGTTGTTGGAGCAGGTGGCGCCATTACCACCTCCCCCGCGGACGACACGGGGGCCAGAGCTACTAGAGGACAACAACATCAGCAGCGTCTCTACGGCCAAGCTCCACAAGGTTCGGGCGAGGGGGTCACTCTGTCCGCGCCCCCTCCTCTCGCCGACGAGCACAACTGCAAAAATGGCACTCGATCCGGGGCAAGCCATCGCCCTCCGGTCACCCCCGCCACGGAAGCAGCTGCGGTGCATGCGCCTCCTCCTGGACGAGCCAATCAGGCCACTGCGCTCAACGGAGCCGCTGATCTTCGAGCACCACTGCTGTGTGACCTCACTGCCCCAGTGGTCGTCCCACAGCAGTGTGGGCGCGCCGCCGCTGCCGCCGCTCGCACCATCCGGAGCCAGATGACGATGCAGTCGACGTCATCGATGTCCATGCCAAGCACAACCACGGAGGCCATGGCGCGAGCTCAGCTACTACTGAGGTTCCCGCAAGCAGCCGAGCAGATGGATGAGTGGCATGCCACCATCCAAAGCATGCTCGGTTTTGCCGAAGCTGGGGGCTCCCGACGAGCTTGCCCGCCGCAACCTCCCCAAGCGATAGCCACCGCCTGCACTGCTGGCCATACGGAGGGGGCCGTCCCCACGGTTCAGTCCCCACCACGGCAGCCGGCAAGGGCGTAGCAGAATCAGGACCCTGACGACATCTCGACGGACTCTTCTGACCCTCGAGCACGTCAGGGCCAACGTCGAACCCCGGAAGACAGGTGGCGGGGATACGCGCACGTCGTCGTCGAACGAGGCCGCAACGACCCCCGCCAGACCGACGTGTGTGACGGCCTCGACGTCGACGAGCCTGCGCTCGGTGTTGGCGGGTGCCTACCTTTCGAGGTCGGCTGCCCTACCTTTACACGAGAGCTGCGGCAAGTCTATTGGCCGTCTGTTCGCACGTTCAAGCCAGAGATACCTGAGAAGTATGATGGGAGGCTGAACCCGGCAGAGTTCCTGAGCATCTACACCATCGCTGTTCAGGCTGCCAGGGGAAGAGATGAGAATGTGTTCACCAACTACTTCCCTTTGGCCCTCAAGTCCAATGTGAGGTCTTGGCTGATGCACATGCTGCAGAACTCCATTTCGTCATGGGAGGACATGTGCCACGAGTTCATCGATGCCTTCACCGGTAGCCACCAAGAGCCTGACAGGCCCAGCGACCTACAGCTTCTCCAGTAGAAGGAAGGAGAAACCCTCCGTATGTACTTGCAGAGATTCAGTAAAGTTCATAGAAATATTCCAAATATCCATACGGCAGCCATTATAGCAGCTCTCCAGTCCAATGTGCACAACCGCCGCATTCGTTCCAAAATCAATGTGCGGTTGCCCAAGACTGTGAAAGAACTATATACGCTGGTGGATAAATGTGCCCGAATGGAAGAAGGAAGGAAGTTGCTCGGAGAAGAAGATTGCATTAATGTTGATTGAGAAGATGAGGATGAATCAACTAGTCAGAAGAAGGGCAAGAAGCGCAATAAGAAGCTGAGGGATAAGGTAGTAATCACTATGGAAGGATAGGGCACGCCTAGTACCGGCAAGAAGGCCAAGGTTGAGGCCCCCCCAGCAAGTAAGCTGTCGTGTGCACTGCCTGCCGGGAAGCTGCTGCCGCCGAAAAAGTTGGGAAAGGCGATGGGCCGTACTGCAAGATCCACCAGACCAAAGGCCACGACCTTCAGGAGTGTTATCAGGTTGAGCAGCTCGTCAAGAAGCAGAGGGCAGACTATGATAAGCGTGATAAGGAGAAAGGTTAGAATGCTGTTGGCGGTAAGGGACGGTGTGGTGAAGCAAATCGCCCCGGTAGACCCTTTTGGAACCAAGGAAAGCCCGACAGGGGCCAAGAGAAGGAAACCTGTGATGATGCCAGTGATGGAGGGGATGAAGAGGAAACTAGTGAGCAGGAATTTTAGAAGGCCACTGACGCCCTATGCATTGATGGGGATGCATCTTTGCATGCCTCTCATCGTCAACTCAAGCTATGGGCACAAGAGGTCAATGCAGTGGAACCAGCGCCACAGGCTCGGAAACCGCTCAAATGGTCCCGCATACCCATCATATTGATGAAGAGGATCACCCTAATCGCACCACTGCGGTCGGGTGTTTGCCGTTGTTGGTGTCCCCAACAATTCGCAACCTCAAGGTCACAAAGATGCTAGTGGACGGAAGGGCCGGGTTGAATCTGATTCCCCAGTAGTTATCAGCAAGCTTCAGATAGGATAAGAAGAGCTAGAGATCACCGGCACATTTCGAGGAGTTAATCCCGGCAGGAGTCATCCTAAGGGGAATATTACTTTGCCGGTGACATTTGGGGGAGAACTGAACTATTGGAATGAGAAGATTGTGTTTGATGTGGTTGATCTCCCGCTGCCGTACAATGGGATTCTTGGATGACCAGCCCTGGCCAAGTTCACAGCAGCATCCCACTATGCTTACAACACTATGAAAATACATGGGCCACTGGGAGTCCTCACTATCCCATCTGATGAGAAGAACGCAATTATCTATGTGGACAAGATGTATCGGGATGCAGTTGCAGTGGAAGCCGCAGCAATGACAGTTCCCGCCAAGGAAAGCAAAGGAAAGAAGGGGATTGTAGGACCTCCCGCAAGGGGTCCGGGAAGCGTGCCCCCTTCGAGTGCACGACACCCGTTGACGACGTGCCGGAGTGTTCCAACAGCAAGAGATCCAAGATTACTACACCCCAAGTGAAGAAGGTCCCAGCAGGGCTGGCTGGCATTGATGGTACTTTCACTATCAGGGCCACCCTCGATGACAAATAGGAAAGCGTGCTTGTTGCCTTCCTACGGGCGAATATCGATGTGTTTGCTTGGCAACCATCTCATATCCCCGGTGTTCTCAGGGAGGTAATTGAGCACCACCTTGTTGTCTGCCCACATGCCCGACCCATCAAGCAGAAAGTACGGAAGCGAGCCTTGGAGAGGCAGCAATTCATTGCCAAAGAGATCAAGAAATTGGAGGTGCCACTAGTCCTCGTTGCCGAGCCTCAGGCTCCAACTTGGGCAAGGCACATTTTCCACTTCCTCCAAACTGGAGAACTCCCTGGCAACCAAGATGAAGCTAAAAGAGTAGCCCGGAGGGTCAGTATGTATCAGTTTGTCGATGACACTCTATACAGAAGGAGGCCCAACGGTGTGAAATTGAAGTGTGTTTGCCGGGAGGATGGAAAGGAACTGTTGGCTGAGATTCACAGAGGAATGTGCAGCTCCCACATTGGATCAAGGGCATTAGTTGGGAAAGCATTCCGGCAAGGATTCTATTGGCCCACAGCCCTTCAAGATGCGGTTCAGTTAGTCACGGAATGTGAAGCCTGTCAGTTCCATTCCAAGAAAATACACCTGCCTACCCAAGCTCTTCACACAATCCCTCTATCATGGCCATTTTCGGTCTGGGGGCTCGATATCCTTGGCCCCTTCCCCTGAGAAATCGGGGGCTTTGAATTCTTGTTCGTTGCCATCGACAAGTTTACAAAGTGGCCGGAAGTGACTACCGTGAGAAAGGTGACTCCTCAGTCAACTATCAAGTTCTTGAATGGATTTGTGTGTCGTTTCGGAGTTCCGGCAAGGATCATCACTGACAATGGCACCCAGTTCACGAGCCACGCCTTCATGCAATACGTTCATACCCTCGGATGCAAAATCTCATTCACTTCTGTGGCACACCCCCGGAGCAATGGACAAGCTGAGAGGGCGAACGTTGAAGTGCTCCGTGGACTCAAGACACGAACTTTTGATACGCTGCAGAAGCAAGGCAGGCGGTGGATCAAGGAGCTGCCGGTAGTTCTCTAGTCCCTCAGAACGACACCTAACCGAGCTACCGGGCAGACTCCCTTCTCCCTGGTCTACGGGGCGGAAGCAGTTATCCCCACGGAACTCATTTATGGGTCCCCTCGAGTGCTTGCCTACGATGAAGTAGCGCAAGATCAGCATCGGCGTGACGACGCTGTGCTACTCGAGGAGAACCGTCTCTGGGCTGCTACGCGTGTTGCACGCTACCAGCAAGCCCTGCATCGCAATCATAGCCGCATGGTTCATGCCCGGTGTTTTGAGGAAGGTGACCTTGTCCTTAGGCGTGTTCAGTCTGCCAAGGGTACAAGCAAGCTGTCATAGAAGTGGGAAGGCCCTTATCAGGTGGTACGAGTCACCAGACCTGACGCGGTCCGTCTGGAGACCAGGGATGGCACGCAATTCCAAAACTCATGGATTATTGAGCATCTCCGTAAGTACTACCCATAAGGTGCGAGGCTGTCGGGCACTGCCCGGCAGCCACCCTTTTGTACAGGCCTTGCCTCAGTTGCATGTAACCCCTTGTACAAAGCCGGGACAATGAGCCCGTGCAAGATAAAATATAGAAGTGTTGTGGGGGGGCCCGATCGAGATCGCATGCATGCACGAGCACACCTGAATCACCGCATAAGCATTTCATGAGCATTTGCATTTGCATATAGATAGTATTGCATCCTGCATTCATTCTCATCTACATGGAGTTGCAGGTTCTTGCCATGAACTTGACTTCGACAAGGGGCAAGAAGATTACACGGCACAGTGATCCCCGGCAAGCGAAACAGATAAGTTTACCTCTTGTCCATTAGTATTCTGTAAGCTATAACTTGTGCATAGAGAAACCTCACCACTCTCTTGAAACCAGGGTGCTCCCATCCTTGGCTCGAATGCTACTTCGGCCTGGATGGTCGCAGTGGCCCTTGATAAAAAGGGAGTGGGCGGGGGCCTGGCACCTCAGTCTGTTCCCTGGCAGACAAAAAGGGTGCCAGCAGGATATCCTTCCGGGGAAAACTCGTTTAATTACAGTAAAGAGGCACTCCACCTCTGCATGGACATATACATGCACGGGTTCCGGGCAAGGTTTATCTCTTTCATTAGCATGCAGATACAAGTACAAGCATTACAGAACACGAAGATGGAATCGAGAGACTACATTATTTGAATTAAAATTTGGCGATTGCCTACAAGTTTAAGATTGAAAAAATATAAGTGCCCCGTGATCCCCTCTTTTCGTTTTCCCTCCTTCAGGCACTGCGGCGGAAGGAGGAAAATATGAGAAAATAAGCACCCAAGCAGCAGCCCGCCCTGGTCCTGTCAGGGTCCATCAGGCACGGCTTGACAAGACCAGGAGTGGCAAGGCTGCGAAGGAGGAGTGCGAGAGACGGGGCGGCGCCTTCTGGTCACCAGCTCCAGAGCCAGCAAGAAGCCCCGGCTTGAGCGCCAGTGGAGTCATCCACCAAAGCTCAGCCGAAAGACTGCTGGAGGTGGGGAGAAGGCACCAAGAGAACATCCCTCCCTGGCTATCACCCGAAGAGGCTGGTGATGACGGTACCGGGGAGGAAGGGGAAGAGCGGGAAGATGAGGCGGCAGGATGACAGTCGGAGGCGAAGGCATCCACGCCATCGTACTCCGACCTGACCCCCTGCCACCCGCCTTCTCCGTCTTCCCTCGCTTTCTCCTTACCACCGCTGCTCCCGGGAAGCGCCAAGGCTCCGGTCCGACGCCTCAAGCGGAGAAACAGCAGGCAGCTGGAATGGCTAGGGGGCTCTAAGTGTGTCGTGTCCCACCTTGACGGGCAGGAAGACGCGCCTCCCATTGACGTCAGCCCCAAGGCCTCCGGGAGAGACGGAGCTGGGATTGCCAATGATCTCCAGCCCGTCCTCCTGGACGAGCTTCGATGATACCAAAAGACTCACCATGCCAATGACCAGGCTCACTCCCCAAGCATCAGCACTGGCATGAGGCAACAAATGCCCCGAACTAGAGCCCGGGGGCTGGCCCCAGGATTCCTTCTTCAACGTGACCAGCAATGATCAAGGGAAGAAGAAGGAGAAAGCAAAGATGGATGGGTCTGCCCTCCTCCACCCCTCCCTTTTATAGGCCGGGCGGGAAGGGCAACTGCTCCACCCATGGGTGATCACCGCCCTCCTCCGCCAATTCAAGGCGGGCGACCCCTTTCCAACGTACTCTCCTGCACCACGCGCCCCCGTTACCTACCCCGTGCGATGCATGCTGCATACGTGGCTAAGGATAAGAGCGCGTTATGGGAAGAGTAAATTGGCAGTTTCTACCTCGTGCGTTAAAGTCATTCACGAGCCATCACTGGAGCGACCCCACCATTATTGGCGTTACAACACGCACGGGGAAACCGGAAACTGGCCCGCAATCAAGGATGATGAAGCAGCAACGGAAAACTCAAGGGGCCAACCCCTTCAGCAACCTTGCCTGTGCACTTATTAGGCCCTACCCCGAGGACACTCGCGTTCGGGGCAGGCCCGAGGGCTTCTGTCGGTGCAACAAACCCTGGGTCTGTTGCCCAGACTATGAACAAGCACAAGATCCAGATTAAAACACCAACCCAAAACAGGGATTGAAGGACCAAGGGATTTGAAGAACCAACTCGCAGCCCAGAGAGACCAAGATTGAGCCAGAAGAGCAAAATACCGGCAAGAGAAGGGCCTCCCTTGCCGGGCAGGCGAGCCCGACAAGGGGCAAGGCCACCACAGGAAGCAGGCAACCGAGGCACAGCAAGGTCTACCGGGGTTTGCGGGAGCAGAACCACCCCACCAACCACTCAAGCACGACCCACTCGTCGATCACTGCGGTGTCAAGCCGCAAGATGACTAAGTGGCAGCCATTCGCCACACGGCAGCCATTTCCTACAAAAGAAGCCTATAGATGACACACGTCCTGCAACGTGTCAAGGGAACAGGCGCGGAGCTGGCAAGATAGCCCGACAAGCCTTGTTGGGCGACCAGTGATGTGACACTAAGCGGTGCATTCAATGCATCCTGTCAGCCCGCAGAGTTAGGTATGATAGCACTGTTTGCTATCATATTAGTGGATAATGACTACTTTTTCATTGTGGTGGCCCCTTAATATATAAAAGGAGGCCCATGGCACTCATAGAAAGGGTTGGAAAGTTGATGAACCCAAGCCACCATACGCGCATAGTCGCTGCGGCCCCGAGGCAAACCCTGGCGGGCAAGTGTACTACGCACCACCACGTTCATTCCACCATCAATCCACCGTAGCAGAAGTAGGGTCTTACGCCTCGCGGCAGCCTGAACCTGGATAAATTGCTTGTGTGCTCCCCGCCGCGCTGTTGTATGCTGGTATGCTCTTTGTCCAACGCGCCCTCCCCCTGCCGAACTAGTAAGGGGCCACCCGGTCCCATAGGTGGCCGCGGATATCCCGCGACAATCGGGTATGGGCACTCCCCTTGGCTTTCTCCAAGCTTGGGAGAGGTGCCCCGGTATCGTATCACCTCCACTATCTTTTGGCTTTATTTACCTTAGTTTGATCCATAGTTATCTTTTGCTTTAGATGAATAAAAGTTTAGTTCGATCTTTTCTTTTCGGGAGTTTGCTTAGTGATCTATCTTTGTAATCGTGTGCGAGATATATAATAAAGTTTAGTTGGAGTTTTGTTTTCTTTACTTTTATGTTCAATAAAAAAAGAAAGGAAATAAATGAAAAAGATCATATGCTAATCTTATGGTAAGTAATGACACCACATAAGGAAAAGTATAAGTGGAAAATTTTATTAGAGATTGACAAACATAGCATTGGTCAATGATGCAATTCATGAAAGAATTAATAAGGGAAGATAAGATTCACATGCAAAGACACTATCTTGGAAATCTTTTGTGACTGTGAGCCCCCATCAAAATATTGTATGCCAAAATTGTTGACGTTGGACAAGGAAGACAACGCAATGATTTATGTTTGTTCATATTCACATAGAAGTTATATTGTCATAGATCCTTCGACATGTGGTGCTTGCCCCCTTTTGTGCTAGCCAAAAATTCCGCACCAAGTAGAGATACTACTTGTGCATCCAAAAACCCTTAAACGCAAATATTATTTTCAAGAGTCCACCATACCCACCTAAGGATTGAGTAAGATCCTTCAAGTAAGTTATCATCGGTGCAATAAGGCGATAAAAATTGCTTCTAAAAATATTATATATTTAGTGTAAGAGAAAATTGAGCGTTGTAAAAACTTGTGATGGCAAAGAATAAAAGCGACAGACTGCATAATAAATATTGCTATAATAAGGGGCGATATAATGTGACATTCTTTTGCACCAAGGGATTGAGCATACAAACAAAAAGTGCATGGCAACCTCTGCTTCCCTCTGTGAAGAGTCTATCTTTTACTTTTACTAGTGGACCTGTTGCGCCAAATGGCGCAGAGGCACGCTAAATCCATGTGCGCGATGAAACAAATATCCATGGTTTAATCCCCTTTAATAGAAAACATGATGGATTTTTATCTAAAATGAGATGAATATACACACTTTAATTTGATAGCATAAAATACTTGATACCATGTTCTCAAAGACCCATTTGAAATCATGTTTGCATTGAAAACATTTCAATTTTTCAGTGTCTTTGTGTTTGAGCAAAAAAAATACATAGGCTTTTGTTTAAAAAATATGTACCTTTAAAATCATGAGTGCTTTCAAAAAAAATCATTAGTTAAGAGCTTTAGATTTGAGCAAACATGTATGATTGGAGCTTTAGCCCATCTATATAAAAATAATGAAGGAGCATCAAACATTGAATAGCAGATAAACAATAGTTCTAAATGTCCCCATTATAGCAATAGCTACGGTCTATGACATTTGTTTTATAACAATCAAACATGCCTAAAACATCATTTTTATTGGATCCACATAACATGTATTTATGGTAAGGGACATCATCACATAGATTAAACAAAAGGAGGGATTAGTCAATAGTTCAACACTGAAGCATCAACAGTTGCATGTCAAACCCAAGGTGTTTTGAAATCATTTGACTTTGTTAGTAGAAGTAGGTTTTAGCAACCACTTAGGATACTGATCCAAACCCTTCAAGGTGAAAAATGAAGGATAATTTATCTTTGAGATTATATACTTGAGTATATATATTTCATTATCTTAATCAGGTAACATAGAGCCGAATGGCACAAGGTCCAAATTCAAACCCAGAGTATACCACATTTCCTGCATTAATATGGAACTTTGTATAAAAATTTCATGTATTAGTAGGTTGCTCCAATATTTGCATCTTAGTAACTTTAGGTTTGAGCAAGTACATAAGGCATGAATGTGTTTGGAAAACATTGGGTCTTTGTTGGTAAAGTTAGGTTTTAGCAATCACTTAGGGTGATTAAGAGCATCATTGTGTCTCACATACATAGCCTGGCAAGTTTTAGGCAGCATAGGTGATTCCATAAACTTCAGTACACAAAAACATAGAACCAAAAAAACATTTCAACATTATCTTAGCAGAAGTGGTTTTACAAAGAAAAATTTGGAGAGTTATAGGCTGTACAACAAAGATTAAAGAACCAGAAGATGTTATATTGTTTTTGAAAGGGCGATGACAGAATTGCCAAAGCTTCATTGCTAAGTTTAATTGACAGAATGTGCGTACAAAGGGATGCCAATGAAACAAAAAATGGGCTGACAGCCTTATGCCTTTTTCCAGAAAGTGTCGGCATGGAGAAACTTGTGAAGAGAAACAACAGAGAATAAATGCTTCACAATTTGGCAATACTCAGGACCCTTTTAATAATTGAAATTTAGGAAAACGTAAAGGTACGTTGTATGATGGCAAAGAAAACTAAAGCCACTCAATGCACATTCCATTTTTTTTCTCAACACAGGATCATTAACCATTGGTCCATTTGTCTCTCATAAACTGAGTATCACAATTATAAATATCGTTCAAGGAACACAATTACATGAAAGGGTGCAGAGTCACGCCCAAAGCTATCACTACCATTGAATGTTATACCAAGAGGAGAGCAAGAAGGACTGTCAGCCGGGCTTGCCAGAGTTATAAGACCGTCATTATCTTCTCCTCGATCACAACTTTTACCAGATGCCGGTAAGAAGAGGCCAATATGCAAAGGATCCTGTAACACAATGAATCAGATTAGAATCACAAATTCTAATTGTTATAAAAACTGGGGCTGAGTGTCAGATAGCAGATGTGGCATAGCTATACACAAGCATTGCCTGCATGCAACACAGGATAGCTACATATTGCTGTTTCCCAGCCCAGGTAATTTCCAAAGCTTGTCACAAAATATTTGGCTTATCTGAAGCTTATAACACATTAATGTTATTTCTAGCATTGTTCAGCTAGACTTCTCATTGCTATACACTCGACCTAACCAAGCATTTAAGTGAGGCACTTATAATTGAGCAACATCATAACAGTTCTACTCCCACCGTTCCTAAATATAAGTATTTTTAGATATTACAATATGGACTACACACAGAGCAAAATGAGTGAGTCTACACTCCAAACTACGTCTATATACATCCATATGTAGTTTCTATTGAAATCTCTATAAAGACTTATATTTAGAAACACAGGGAGTACTTATTAGGACAAGGTTCAAGTGCAGCTTAAAATATGAACAATTAACTGTACTTCTCTTTCTCTTGCTGAAAATCACTCTCTTGCTTAAAAATCACAATACTGCACCTGTGCCTACTTATTTTGTGATCAGTGGCCATGTGCATGCCCAAACCTGAGATTATGATTCTTTTTTCGCCTTAGCCTACACACCTAAATCAAACCCGTAAGTAAGCATGTCATTTATTTATAAAGCAACACCACATCAGTCTAATGTCCCAAGAGCAAGGGCATAAAATATTCAGAGACACGCAATTAAGATCATGCAGTCACAAATAAATGATACGATACTAAATCTATACAATTTGTCATCCAATCATTTCCATTCCATAATGATGTTGCCAGTTTCATTGGATATCTTAATTAGGGATTGACTTATCCCCTCCTGTCCAACGCGAGGCGGCCAAGGCGGGGACGCAGGAGCACACCACGTCGACGGGCTCCCGAGGCGAGGCGCCACGACCGGCACTCCCAACAGCGTCGCTCAGCCAACATATACACATCTCGTGAGCAAACATACACATGATGCACACACTGTTTCTAATTTTATTTTATTTTCTTCTCAGATTGTGCCTTGCTCAATCTGCAGTTATGCACGCCTTTGAGCAAACTATGTTGTAACTTTATCACTTTTCATAGAAGGAAAAAGCTCATGATTTCAGAAGCAAGGTATACTCATTGGTAGCTTCGTTCAGAATGTGTGAAACCACCACATTCAGGTATATATTCAGATTTTTCTCTATTGATTCAGACAAAAGGCACACAACCGAGTCAACCACAAAGAAACCATTAATTCATATTACATCATACACACGTGAAGTCAAGCACAATCTGCTCCATGACAGATTTTGCTAACTCTACCACTAAACTAAATCATGAAGATCAGTAGATCACTGAAGAAAAAGAACAAAGAATGCATGTATATACCTGTAGATATAAGATAGACCTGTAGGTGGAACAACGTTATGTATATTAATTTTGCAATATGTTCCTGTGTAGGAAAGCTAAAAAGAGAACCTGAATGCCTCGTCATTCCTGGGAGAAAACAATATGGGAAGCAACATAATATGATACATATGAGTAATTTGGTATGTCCACCAGCAAAAAAAATGTTATGCTGGCGGAACTGTAGATGTTTTGTTGGTTTAATTAGATGTTGATTAAAAGCGGTAAACCCCATTTTCTTTATCATGGGCAAAAGTTAGAACCATAGGTTCAATGCATGGGAATGAATAACCTGATAAAAACCTCTTTACCACGATAGTCTATAGAACACAGATTCATTATCTTATATAGTGAGCCTACAACAGATTTATGAGTGTCAGCACCAAGCTTTAAGAAAAGCATGTGAGCTTCAGAAGAGTTAACCAAGCAAAACGCAAACTTCATATAATAATTTACAGAGAAGAGAATTATAATAATCATGCTAAACTTTTGACATGCTCACTATGGTTGCCATGTAGCATGGGGGTATCCTATAGAAACATGAAGCAACTATTAAACAGTAAAGAAGATCACCAAGTACAGAAGCAACGATCAAAGCACCTTTTGCTCCATGCAAGATTTTGGGGAATTCCATCAAAAACGAAATCCAGGTGATTCATCAGTTTACATGCAGGAAAAGATTACTGGGAGGCAAGTAGAATTACCCTTCTTTTCAACATATAATACGTGTGGATCTGATTCGTCTGCATAGCGTCCCACAAGTATGATCAAAATGGTAGGTAGAACAAAGGTGTGTGATCCACCAATCACTGCAGGCAATTAGGTAACCAAAGAAACTCTTTAGAAGGGTGTTGATTCCAGCCAAAAACATCAACATCTGCATAAAAACTGCCCTGTCCTCCTAACAAAGGTAGAACACCATCAGTCACCAATCGATAGCTTCAGTCCAATGCAACAGTAGTAAACTTCTGATCTTACATTGTTTCCTCCCATCTGCAGAGCGACTGCAGAGCGTAATATAACAATAGTTCACAGCAAGAACAGGCAGCGTTGAAAGCCAAGAAGAATGGACTCCGCTGCATTATGTAAAATTTCATGGTCAAATTTCAGAACCAGGTTTCTCACTGAACACATGAAGATAAGTTATAGTGGAAGTGTATAGATAAAACCATTTCTACAGTGAAATTGTCCAGCTTTCAATAGAAATACTTCGGAAGCCTATGAAAAAGATGAGGTAAATGAAAGCAAAACATATGTAGTTAGTACATCAACCTTTGAAAAAAAACAGATAATGGAATAGTACAAACACTAAAATGTCTACTTCCAGATCCATGGGCGTGCAAGCACCATGGAGTATAATTGCAGAAACAAATGGAAATATATGGGATGAGAAGGATGAGGGGAAGGAGCAGGAAGAGAGGCAACGCAAGGGATTGAAGGAAGGAGCTCACGTAGAGAGGTGCCGCCAGGAGAAGCGGAGGGGGGCACGGCTGCGTGCTCCAACGACGGCCTATCTCGCTGACATTCGCTATCCCTGCAGCGACGGCACACACGTGGATCGGCCGCTCCTCACTAATGGAGGCAACCTGGCGAGGGCGTAGATCGGACGCTCATCTTCGTCTTACCTAAACTGCCGTCAGTGGAGGAGCAAACGACGAAGCAGCGGGGCTGGGAACGGTGGCTGGGCGAGCCGCGGAAGAGGGAGAGGAGGAGGCGGCGCCCAGGCGGGGTGGAGGACGGGAAGAAGGGTGCGGCGGCTGTGTGTGGGGGAGGGGGGCTTGCGCGAAGGAGCGGACGGCGCGGCTGGGTCCTTTCTGCGCGCACGTTCTCAGTAGCGGAAAGGAAGGGACAAGCCGCCCATGCCGTCTCCTCTTCTCTCTCCTATATCCCCAGGCAGCGCAGCCACCGCAACCGACAATCGGGACCAGGAGAAGCACGGGGCCACACGTCATCGTGTCGGCAGAAAAATGTGCGCACCAGCCGGGTGCACATGCGCCGGCCCACCCGTCCGCAGCTGACGCAACAACTCCCCACGACGCGGGCAGCGCATGAGGGTATGTACAATGGCACTATCTTAGAAGTGTCATGTAGGATAAATGATGAAATGGAGGAGAGAGAACTCATAAAAAAAGTCTTGTCTTCTCTTATTTAAGATAAGACAAGAGATGATATCTTAGCACAATATGTGTCACCATGTTTTTAGAAATAACTAGTTATGAAGATAAAGCTCATCTTTTTTTGGTCATCTCTTAATTACATGCAGGGGCGAATCCAGACTTAAAATTACCCGGTGTCCATATAGAAGAACACATGCCTACATATCAAACAATTGAATGGCCTACACACTAAGCTGATAAGTGCATGCAAATTGCACCCGGTGCCAGTGACACCGGGTAGCTATACGTAGCTTCGCCCCTGATTACATGTAAGACCTAAGATAAGACTATGTTATCAACCATTGTACATGCCCTGAGGACCGATGCCGCAGTAGTGGTTGACCAAGGAAATACATAATCTAAATACCATGCTCTAACCCAATCCAACCGACGTGCGGGACTAGAAGCAACACTGCCCCACCCGTCCTCGTGAGAGGACAAGCACGGGCGCACAAGCCGGGTGCACATGTGCCGACAAAATTCTCCGCGGCTGGACGCGTCTAGCGGGCAATCGTTTGCCCGCTAGTGCCCCTGGCAGCCTCCCCTATAGGCATGTTTCGGTCCCCCCTCAATACAGATTTGGAAAGTAAAGAGACGACCGTCTCCCATGTCCCCCCTTCCACCCAGCTTCTCTCCTCTCAACTGCCCCTGCGCCCATTGGCCCCTCCCTCCTTTCTTCTTCTCTCCCCACCTGTCCCCACACTCTTCTTCTTTTCTTCTCCCACATGCAAAAGGAGGACGGGGGCAGTGAATCCACCCCATCGAAAGGACCTGCAATGGTTATGCCATTAGAGCTTAAAAATTGAACATATTGATCTACAAATCTAGAGCCAAAAGAGAGAACAAGAGAGAAAAGTGTGATCTCTTCTCACCTTTGTTCATCGTGGGTGCAAACTTTTCTCCCATTGCGTTTTCCCTCATTTCTCTAATATCCTGCAATGTTTTGTACTGCGTCCTGTTGCAACAAAAACACAGGGAGAGGGGGAAAGTGAGCAGCTATAGTGGTTTTTGTAGGGAGGAATAAAAAATCCTGACAACTACTGGTTTTGTTGTACATCCAGAGAAACCCCTCTTCTTTTCCTTAGATTTGCTTTGGAATCAGAAGTATGTTAGAATAGAAAAGCAGCAACTTGTAGGGTTTGTTTAAGCAAAAACAGTATTGCCAGCGAGCAACTCCTATGTTCTCCAGGGTGCAAAAAAAAGTGTGAGCAACTACTTGAGCACTTTTGAGCAAAAGAAAAGTGGGTTGAAGTGAGAAAATCATGTATCCCCTGATAAACTGTAGGAAGGTCGTGAGGTTGTTTACGCAAATTCAGTGTTACCATTAAGCAAAATTTTGTAGATTTGTTGTCATGTACTTACCGGATGACACTTGTTTTTCCTTAGATTTGTTTTGGAACAAGAAGTGTGTTAAGAATAAATAAAAAAAGAAGCAACTTATAGGTGTTATTTAGGGAAAACAAGTGTTACAAGTAAGCTCATGGGTGCTAGAAAACTTTATGTCCAGAAATAAAAAGTTTGTGAGCAACTACTTGTGCACTTTTAAGCAAGAAATTGGGCTGAAGTGAGCTACTCATGTGTCCCCCTAAAAAACTGTAGGCAAGTAGTGAGGTTGTTAGCAAATCCAGTGCTACCATTAAGCAAAAATTATGTAGATTTTGTTGACATGTAGTGACCTGCTGGGCTCTAAACAAGAAAACTGTAGGTAAAAGTAGTTGGTTTGTTCAAGAAAAAATCAGTGTTATGATTTAAAATCAAAATTTTGGTTAGATTCTTTGTCATGTACTGACATGCTGGACTCAATAAAAAGAAAACTGTAGGCAAAAGTAGTTAGTTTGTTTAAACAAAAATCTAGTGTTACCCATTAAGCAAACTTTTGTTGTTTGCTGGCACACTGGAACTAACTATAGTCAAGTACCGGGGATCCCTTAGGCAAGTTTTAGTGAATTTGTTTTGAAAAACACTTGATTATCTGGAGCAGGGGGTGAGAAATTACCTGGAGAGTAGGTGATTGCTGGTAGAGGTTTCCTTACTTGGGCATTACTTTGATAGCTTGGAAAGGTTTTGTTTGGGGGTCCTGCGAAAAATACAAAACAAAAATCAAAATTCAAAACTTAGTAGATATATGGATGACGTGTTTGTTGGGTGTTTTTGCGTACTATCATGCAAGAGAAATAAAAAGTACAAAAAAGATAAACCGCTACTAGATATATGTATGTTGTGGGATATGGTTAACAAGAACTTATATATGTGTAAGGCGTCGAATAAGCAAAAAAGATATGGTTTAACTAAAAGGAACTTATATATGGGATACATAAGCAATTTGTCGGTGTCTTTTAGGCAACTTACTGCACCGCTGTAAGCAAATTTGGTCATTTTTAAATGGATGTGTTATAGGGCTGACTACTCGTGTTGATGGGTATCCTTTAGGAAACACATTGCAACTGCATAAACAAAACGTTGTGTCAATTATTGTGGTGCAGACTAAGAAATGAAAAAGATAAAGTTGTGGAAAAGCAACTTGTATATGGATGACAAAGAGCAACTTGATGGGTATGTTTTAGGCAACTTACTGCCAGTGTGTAAGCAAGTTGCGTCATTTTTGTGACATGGAGAGAAATAAAAACTAAGGAACCTTGTATATGAACCTAAAACAACTTGTTTGGAATCTTTTAGGCAACTTATTGCCAGTGTGTAAGCAAGTTACGTCATTTTTGTGACGTGGGGAGAAATAAAAACTAAGGAACCTTGTATACGGACGTAAAACAACTTGTTTGGAATCTTTTAGGCAACTTACTGCCAGTGTGTAAGCAAGTTGCGTCATTTTTGTGACGTGGGGAGAAATAAAAACTAAGGAACCTTGTATATAGACCTAAAACAACTTGTTTGGAATCTTTTAGGCAACTTACTGCCACTGTGTAAGCAAGCATCCCCACTTGCCTAAGTGCTGGTTGCAACTTGCCCCGCTTGCACTAGAAAAAAGTCTGTTTTGGGTGGCAATTCATTGTTGCTCTTCCTGGGACTGCCAACCATGGAACCACACACAAGGCAGATGTGGTGCGTACTCGCTACGGCCGTGCTCGATCTGGGACCTAGGTAGTCCTCTATGCCGAAGCTCGGAGGGGTGAGCTCGGTCGGCACACTGGACTGCCAGCACGCTGAAGCACGATCGAGGAGGAAACCGACACCGAAGGGAGGTAGAACGGGCTGGCGTAGGGGACCGGGGCAGCAGGCCCTGCCGGTCACGGCGTGCGTCGCCAGGAGGAGATTCGACACCACTACCACTGGTCGGTTCAACAGCAACACCACAGATCCCCCCTCTCAGCCCTCCCGGAATCTCCAACAAAATCCACAATGCCCACATGTCCCCACATATTAAAAAGTCTAGGCAAATCACATACAATAGTAGGCAAGTCACACATAAAACTCCAGCAACCCCATGCAGTTTTTGGCAAGCAGATCTTAATTTTTTGTAGTTGTAAGCCACACATATATAAAGTGTTTTGCAAGCCCCATGTAGTTGTCAAGCAAGTCCTGCTATTTTTTGGGGGTTGTGTTAAGTATCTAGCATTTTTTAGAGAAGTGAAAGGCAGGTAAATGACATCTTTAGGCACACATTTTTAGGCTGTGGGGAAATTTTTTGGGATCAATCAGATTTGTGGAAACAGACTTTTTCGCAAATCTATTTTAGTCCACAAATATTTGAAGGGGCAAGTCTCACATAAAACTACAGCAAGTGCCACACAATGATCAAGCAAGCGCCACACAAAAAAATATGAATTGTCTGTTTCCACATGCGTAAAATGTCTGACACCCAAAACCCTTCCTACCCCCCTAAATGTGTGCCTACCATGTTACTTACCTGACTTTCTCTCTGATGTCTGCCACTTGCCTAGAATAGTTTTGATGTTGCTTGAACTGTGTGTGTCAATTCCTTCATCTAGCAGTGTGAAGTTGCCTAGCCCCTGATATGTGTGTTTTTTCTGAATTATCAGGGGACTACATTTTGAGGACAAAGTTTTGCATCATTTTGAGGCAAATAATACACTCACAAAAATGGTTAGGCAAGTTTAAAACACATGATCAAGGTTCATGTAAAATCTAGCGACACATTTGTGTAAGAAAAAACAAGCAAGGATTGCCTATCATTTTCTAGAAAAAAAATACTTTGGGCAACTCGCACCAGCATGTGTAGAAACTGTCTCCTCAAAGTTGGGCAATTTTTGGCATTTTCCCGAGGCACTCCAACTTGTGCACTCTACTTATCAGTTTCTCAGATAACATATACACGAGAAGGCAACTCATGCCCCACCGTCAAACAACTTCCACCTCGAGCCCTCCCAAAAATTGCTTGTTGTCAAAATTCAGAGATACAATGCCGCCTTTGCTCGACGAGTTTGACGAAAGGGCAACTACAGACTACCAGACATTACATATCCATCTTGTCCATGAGAAAATGGAACAAAGCAACAATGGCTAGGTAGGCTATCGGGACAGGTACTCCTTGGACCTGTAGATTCATCTGTAGGTTCATATAATTGGTGTTTGTATCATCATTCTGGCAAGAACAGAGTAGACACGATTCTTCTCGCCATTTGCAGAGGATAGCAAAGTAAACGTACATTAATTTGGATATTACACACATTGCCTTCATTCTGCAGTACAAGTAGACAAGAGGGATGCATACCTGCTTAACAAGATTCTCAGCCGGTGGACGAGGACAAAAAATCTTCACATCCTTCCTTGTCTTCCTCTTGAGCCACTGGCATAGCTCCGCCCGCTTCATCTTCCCCGCCACGGCCACGACTCCAGTGCCGACATCTCCCACCGCCATTTCCACCTCTATCAAACCAAAAATCAAGAGAAGTGGATGTCCCTGAGTGCATGGAGAAAACAAGTAAACCAAGCAAGAGGGGTCAGACCAGGAAGGCCACGCTATGCATGTGTGTACCTGTGAAGGTTCTCACGAAGGCCATGGCCTGATGGCCTTGTCGACCTTGCCGATGCAGCCCATGCTCCGGCACTACATGTTGACTTGTGGATTCATAGGTCCACGAGTCCACAACGAGCAGGGGCGTCGTCGATGGTTGGAATTTGCAGGGGCCAGCCGAAGCAGCCGCAACCTTCGGCCCAGATCCGACGGGGATCGAAGGTCCCAGCCGTGGGATGCATCGACCCGGCGAGGGATCGACGCGGCGGGACGTAGGACGACGACGGGAGGGAGAAGTTGGGTGCGGGGCCGCGTCGGCGCCAGTCTGTGGGCAAGGAGCGCGTCCGCTCGGGTGGGATGCTTTGCTGCCGGTCGGGGTGTGGGTGCGTCAGCGGGGAAGAAGGCCGGGGAAGGAAGAGCTCCGGCGCAGGGTTGGCTCGGTGGAGGCGGGCCAGCACGAGGGCCAGGTCGACGGAGGCGGGGCGCATCGGATCTCGCCGGGGCATGGAGGAAGGTGTCAGGTGTGCACAGTGGGGGGTGGGGGTGAGCTTGTGAGACAAGAGAGAGGAATTGGTCTTTGGGCGGCATGGACCCGACCGCCCAGCACCTGATGCGGCGATTTCGATCGGACGACGCAGAAGGGTGTGTGCTCGGGAGCTCTAAACAGCACAGCTGCACTTTTTAGAATTTAGGTTTAGAATTTAGGTTTATTCTAACCCAGTGCAGCCAACGAGCGGGACCAGGACCAGCAACGACCCATCTGTCAATGCGTGAGCACAAGCTCGGGCACACAAGCCGGGTACACATACGCCAGCCAACCTCTCCGCGGCTTCCCACGGACGCGCACGACGTGGTCATCGCGCGACAAAACGTGCGACGCGGCAGGAGCGGCTCACCCAAGGAAATTCAACCCAGCCTACGGAGGATTGCGCTGAGCTCACCAGTCATAGTATGCCATGAAAGAACACCAGGTCAAAAAACAGAGTAAAAATCGAACGTCTGCAGAACAGCGTCGACCCTACTAGTGCAGATCGAATGGGCATTATCGAATGAAAATTGGGGGAGCTTCGGGTGAGCGGGTCGCCCAGCCACCTTATATGTTAAAATGTATTTACTTTCATGCAAGAGTCAAAGTTTTTCTCTCTATTTCTTTTTTATTTTTCTCTTTTGGCAAGTATCATGTGGTGATGAAATATCTAGGCACATATATCCAATTGGATATGGGTAGCATGAGTTACTATTGTTGACACCACCCTTGAGGTGAATACGCTGGGAGGCAAAACTATAAGCCCCTATCTTTCTATGTGTCCGGTTGAAACGTTTTGCTCATGTGTATGCGGTGAGTGTTAGCAATCATAGAAGGTTATATGATGGTTGAGTATGTGGACTTGCCTAAAGGCTCTGATATGTGACCCTTCCTGAAAAGATGATGAATTGTAGTTGCAAAGTTGACTGAGAACATGTTTGTTGGTTTCCAATAGAGTTTATGCTTTATACTTCAATGTTGTGATGAATTGTTACTTATTTATGAGAAGTCTATGATAAAAGTTCTATGATAAAAGTTTTATGTTAAAGTTTGTTGCTGTTATAATAATCTACATGATGCTTTTATGTCCGTGTTTTGTTTTTATCGACACCCCTCTCTCTCTCTCTCTAAGCATGTGGACATGTTTTTCGATTTCAGTTTTCGCTTGAGGACAAGCGAGGTCTAAGCTTGGGGGAGTTGATACGTCCATTTTGCATCATGTTTACCTATTGCTATTTATAATGTCTTTATGCATATTAATGCTTTTTGGAGTAATTCTAATGCCTTTTCTCTCATAATATGCAAGGTTCACACAAAGAAGGAGAATTCCGGCAGCTGGAAATTTGGACATGAAAAAGCTATGTTAGGCTACCTATTCTGCACAATTTCAAATGAGCTAAAAGTTCACGGGGAACTTTTATGAAATATATGAAAAATACTGGAGCAAATAACTACTGGAGGGGGGCCACTTGGTGAGCACAAGACACTAGGGCGCGCCTGGTGGGTTGTGCTTAGCCCATCCCACCTATGGTGCCCATCTTCTGGTATATAAGTCATTTTGACCTAGAAAAAATAAGGAGAGGACTTTCGGGACAAAGCGCCTCCGTCTCGAGGCGAAACTTGGGCAGGAGCACTTTTGCTCTCCAGTGGAGCGATTCCGCCAGGGGAACTTCCCTCCCGGAGGGGGAAATCATCGTCATCATCATCACCAACAAATATCCCATCTTGGGAAGGGCTATCTCCATCAACATCTTCAACAGCAACATCTCCTCTCAAACCCTAGTTCATCTCTTGTGTTCAATCCTTGTACCGGAACTATAGATTGGTACTTGTGGGTGACTAGTAGTGTTTGATTACATCTTGTAGTTGATTAGTATATGGTTTATTTGGTGGAAGATTATATGTTCAGATCCATTATTCTATTTAATACCCCTCTGATCTTGAGCATGATTATCATTTGTGAGTAGTTACTTTTGTTCTTGAGGTCACGGGAGAAATCTTGTTGCAAGTAATCATGTGAACTTGATATGTGTTCGATATTTTGATGGTATGTATGTTGTGATTCCCTTAGTGGTGTCATGTGAACGTCGACTACATGACACTTCACCATATTTGGGCCTAAGGGAATGCATTGTGGAGTAGTTATTAGATGATGGGTTACGAGAGTGACATAAGCTTAGACCCTACTTTATGCTCTATTTCGTAAGGGACTGATTTGGATCTAAAAGTTTAATGCTATGGTTAGATTTATCCTTAATACTTTTCTCATAGTTGCAGATGCTTGCGAGGGGGTTAATCATAAGTAGGAGGTTTGTTCAAGTAAGAACAACACCAAAGCACCGGTCCACCCACATATCAAATTATCAAAGTAGCAAACACAAATCAAACCAACATGATGAAAGTGACTAGATGAAATTCCCGTGTACCCTCAAGAACACTTTGCTTATGATAAGAGATCGTCTTGGCATGTCCTTTGTCTCAAAAAGATTGGGCTACCTTGCTGCACTTTTGTTGCTATTATCGTTACTTGCTCGTTACAAATTATCTTGCTATCAAACTACTTGCTACTTATAATTTCAGTGCTTGCAGACAAGAACTTGCAGAAAACCACTTGTCATTTCCTTCTGCTCCTCGTTGGGTTCAACACAATTACTTATCGAAAGTACTATGATTGATCCCCTATACTTGTGGGTCAACAGCTACCAGCAAGCCCTGCGCCGCTATCATAGCCACAGGGTCCATGCCTGAAACCTTGAGGAAGGCGACCTTGTCCTTAGGCGTATTCAGCCCGCCAAGGGTTCCAACAAGTTGATGCCAAAGTGGGAAGGCCCTTATCGGGTAATACGAGTCACCATACCTGGCGCAGTCTGTCTGGAGACCGAAGATGGCATCAAAATGCAAAACTCATAGAATATTGAGCATCTTCGTAAGTTCTACCCATAAGGCGCGACTGTTGGGCCCTGCCCCGACAGCCACCCTTTTGTACAAGCCTTGTCGATGCACATGTAACCCTTTGTACAAAGCCAGGCGCATACCCTGAGCACAGATAATAAAACGAAGCGCTGGCACCCTAAAAACATGCATGCATGATTAGCTTAGCATAAACTTGCCATGATCATTTAGATGAGGACATATGCTGCTATATTTTCCCCTACACTAACTACAGGGTTCTTGCTGTGGACTTGCTCATGGGAAGAATGAACGGAAAACAAGCTTACATAATCGGTCCCCGACAAGCCAAACAGATAAGTTTTCTCTTTGTCCATACATGTCTCTGTAAGAAGAAAACTTGTGCATAGAGAAACCTTGTCACCTTCAATGCATTTGTGCTCCCATCCTTTGATCCGAACGTCGTTTCAGTCAAGGATGGTTGTGGTGCCATTTTCTGGAGAAGGATTGACAAAGGGTCGGTCCCCTTCTATAGTGTTAAGCCCTGCAGGCCAGGCCTCGCGGCAACAACGGAAGGCACCCGCAAGATAGCTTGTCGGGAAAACTTGTTTACTTAAAAGTATAGAGGCATTCCTCCTCTGCATGGATAAGATACATGCATAAGCAAGGCTTGTCTTTTTTCATTATGCTGGTAAACAAGTACAAACCTTACAGAAAATAAACATGGATAAAAGAGATTACATATTTAAGGCTAATATTTGGCAAATGCCTACATGTTTAGATTAAGAAAAAGCATAAGTGCCCCGTAATCCCTTTATTAACCTGACCTCGTCAGAGCCCGTGGGATGCAGCCTGGCAAGATCGAGAGGGCGCAGACGAAGGTGATGGGCGGGGAGAGAGACTAGGCGATGCCTTGGTCACCGCCACCAGGGCCAGTAGAACAAGGTTGGGTGGGCACCGGCAGGAAAGATGAAGCCCGAGCCCACGGGGAAGCCTGTCGGGGTCTAGCTGGAAGACTGCTAGAGGAGGAGGAGACACCATCTGCACCCAACAACCCGACAAATCGCCTTGCCAAGGAGGAGATGCAGGTGGAGATGGTGGTGCCGCCGGCCTCCCGCTGACGGTCATGGTGCGGCTGGTGTTTAGCCGGAGTCGAAGCTGTTATCCTCGCCATCGGTGCTGCCATCATCACCGTCACTGTCCTCCTCATCGCTGCCGCTCGAGGAGGAGCTTTCGTCGTTGATTGAGCTCTCCACGCAGCACCCTAAGCAAGCACCTGAATGCCCAAAGACCTTGACGGAGAGCAGGGTGGTGTCCATTAACTTGAAGTGAAGGACATGCCCCCCGCCAAGCTATGGGCGCGAGCGAAGGTCTTCCAGCCACGCCGAAGGAGCATGGCATGAGGTGCAGGAAATTCTACATCTGCCCGCATACTACCATTGCAGCACCCCCTCATGTGCAGCCTCACCCCCGACGGCTGTTCTACCTCCATCACTCTTGCGAATGGAGATGGAAGCCGAAGAAGACTACGCGGCGGCCCGCGTAGTTTGACGATGAACTCCAGTGGTTGGTCCCTGTCATGGCCTTTGTTCGGGCCCAGGGAAACCGGAGGAGGAGCGATCAGGGCACCACCCCTCCCTCCTCTCCCTCTACTGCCTCCTCTCACATTGGGCTCCGCCTCTACGTCCCCAGCGGGAGGAGGGAGGCGTTGTCAGGCGGAAACTCTCGCCGCCACCACTGGAGCACCGCCACGCCTTCTCCCCCTTACCATGATGCAGAGATGATGTTGGAAGAAAGGAGGAGAAGATGGGTGTGAGAAAGCACCCCGCCCACGTCCCTTTTTATAAGCGAATAGGGCCGGGGCTGGCTCCTCACCCATGAGGCAACCGCCCGCTCCACCTATCTGACTCCTCTGCCTCATCAACGGCGCACAGAATCAAGACCGACCTCCTGCGCCTATCCACAGCGCCTGGCTTTCTATCATGGCACTCATTCCCGTGCCCTCCGAGTCCCCCACCACCCCCGTGCAATGCATGCGGCATACATGGCAGAAATGACAGGGGTGGGAGAACTGGTAAAATGGCAGTTACCGCCCCGTGATCGTGGGGCGTGGGCACCCCACAGATCGTGGCATAAATCTCCCCCACGACATCTTGCAAAACGCGCGGGAAAACTGGAAACTGACTCAAGCACGGGTTAATGAAGAAGCAAAGAAAATATCAAGAAGAGATCCACCACAAGCATCCCGCCTGTGTACCTGGTAGGGCCTACCCCAACGATTCTTGGTAGCACATTTGGGCCATGCCCGTGGGCTCCTGTCGGTGCAACAAACCTTCGTGCATGTTGCCCAGACTGTACACAGGAGCAATGGCGAGGGTACAGCAGCAACAAGCTTCCAAGACAAGGCCAAGCCAGAGAGATGGCTCTTTGAGGAATCAAAGTGCGGATCAAGAATACCAAGACACGCCAAGGGAACCAGATTTCACTAAGGAAAAACCTCCCTTACCAGGCAGGCAATGCTACCAATTGAGCTTGCGTTGGTTTTTCCCTTGAAGAGGAAAGAGTGATGCAGCAAAGTAGCGTAAGTATTTCTCTCAGTTTTGAGAACCAAGGTATCAATCCAGTAGGAGACAATGCGCAAGCCACCGAATACCTGCACAAACAAACACCAACCTTGCACCCAACGCGATAAAGGGGTTGTCAATCCCTTCATGGTTATTTGCAACGTGAGATCTGATAGAGATGGATAAATGATAAAGTAATATTTTTGGTATTTTTGGTTTATGGAACGGAAAGTAAAAGATTGCAAAAGAAAGTAAATAGGAAACTAGAATTGTAGATCAGAAACTTATATGATGGAAAATAGACCTGGGGGCCATAGGTTTCACTAGAGGCTTCTCTCAAGAAAGAAGATATTATGGTGGGCGAAAAAATTACTGCCGAGCAATTGATAGAAATGCGCAAAGTTATGACGATATCTAAGGCAATGATCATGAATATAGGCATCACGTCCGTGTCAAGTAGACCGAAACGATTCTGCATCTACTACTATTACTCCACACAACGACCGCTATCCAACATGCATCTAGAGTATTACGTCCATAAAGAACGGAGTAACGCCTTAAGCAAGATGACATGATGTAGAGGAGTTAACTCAAACAATATGATGAAAACCCCATCTTTTTATCCTCGATGGCAACAATACAATACGTTTCGATTCCCCTTCTGTCACTAGGATCGAGCACCACAAGATTGAACCCAAAGCTAAGCACTTCTCCCGTTGCAAGAAAAACTAATCTAATTGGCCAAACCAAATCGATAGTTCAAAGAGACTTGCAAAGATATCAAGTCATGCATAAAAGAATTCAGAGGAGATTCAAATAACATTCATCGATAAGATGATCATAAATCCACAATTCATTGGATCTCGGCAAACACACCACAAAAGAGTATTACATCGAATAGATCTCCAAGAACATCGATGAGAACTTTGTATTGAGAATCAAAGAGAGAGAAGACGCCATCTAGCTACTAGCTATGGACCCATAGGTCTGAGGTAAACTACTCACGCTTCATCGAAGAGGCAATGTTGTTGATGTAGAAGCCCTCCATGATCAAATCCCCCTCTGGCAGGATGCCGGAAAAGGCCCCAAGATGGAATCTCACGGGTATAGAAGGTTGCGGCGGTGGAAAAGTGGTTTCGTGGCTCCCCTGGAAGTTTTTGGGGTATATGTGTATATAGGAGGAAGATCTAGGTTAGGGGGTCACCGAGGGGCCCACAAGGTTGGGGGGCGCGCCCTCCACCCTTGTGGCCGCCTCGTGGCTCTTCCGACTTGCACTCCAAGTCTCATGGGTGTCTTCTGGTCCAAGAAGAATCATCGTGAAAGTTTTATTCCGTTTAGACTCCGTTTGGTATTCCTTTTCTGCAAAACTCTAAAACAAGGGGAAAATAGAAATTGGCATTGGGCTCTAGGTTAATAGGTTAGTCCCAAAAATCATATAAAATAGCATATTAATGCTTATAAAACATCCAAAATAGATAATATAATAGCATGGAACAATCAATTATAGATACGTTGGAGACGTATCAAGCATCCCCAAGCTTAATTCCTACTCGTCCTCGAGTAGGTAAATGATAAAAAACAGAATTTTTGATGTGGAATGCTAGCTAACATATTTATCCATGTAATTCTCTTTATTGTGGCATGAATGTTCATATCTATAAGATTCAAAACAAAAGTTTAATACTGACATAAAAACAATAATACTTCAAGCATACTAACAAAATAATTATGTCTTCTCAAAATAACATGGCCAAAGAAAGCTTATCCCTACAAAATCATATAGTCTGGCTATGCTCCATCTTCATCACACAAAATATTCAAATCATGCACAATCCCGATGACAAGCCAAGCAATTGTTTCATACTTTTGATGTTCTCAAACCTTCTTCAACTTTCACGCAATACATGAGCGTGAGCCATGGACATAGCACTATAGGTGGAATAGACGGTGGTTGTGGAGAAGACAAGAAAGGAGATAGTCTCACATCAACTAGGGGTATCAACGGGCTATGGAGATGCCCATTAATAGATATCAATGTGAGTGATTAGGTATTGCCATGCAACGGATGCACTAGAGCTATAAGTTTATGAAAGCTCAAAAAGAAAACTAAGTGGGTGTGCATCCAACTTGCTTGCTCATGAAGACCTAGGGCGTTTGAGGAAGCCCATCTTTGGAATATACAAGCCAAGGTATACAATGAAAAATTCCCACTAGTATATTAAAGTGATAACACAGGAGACTCTCTATCATGAAGATCATGGTGCTACTTTGAAGCACAAGTGTGGCAAAAAGGATAATAACATTGTCCCTTCTCTCTTTTTCTCTCATTTTTTCTTTCTCCCTTTTTTCTCCTTTTTTGGGCCTTCTCTTTTTTTGCCTTTCTCTTTTTTTCCTCACATGGCACAATGCTCTAATAATGAAAATCATCACACTTCTATTTACTTACAACTCAAGAATTACGACTCGATACTAGAACAAAAATATGACTCTATGTGAATGCCTCCGGCGGTGTACCAGGATGTGCAATGAATCAAGAGCGACATGTATAAAAAATGATGAACGGTGGCTTTGCCACAAATACGATGTCAACTACATGAGCATGCAAAGCAATATGACAATGATGATGTATGTCATAATAAACGAAACGGTGGGAAGTTGCATGGCAATATATCTCGGAATGGCTATGGAAATGCCATAATAGGTAGGTATGATGGCTGTTTTGAGGAAGGATATGTGGTGGGTTTATGGTACCAGCGAAAGTTGCGCGGTACTAGAGAGGCTAGCAATGGCGAAAAGGTGAGAGTGTGTATAATCCATGGACTCAATATTAGTCATAAAGAACTCACATACTTATTGCAAAAATCTATTAGTCATCGAAACAGAGTACTACACGCATGCTCCTATGGGTATAGATTGGTAGGTGAAGACCATCGCTCGTCCCTGACCGCCACTCATAAGGAAGACAATCAAAAAACATCTCATGCTCCAACTTTGTTACGTAACGGTTCACCATACGTGCATGCTACGGGACTCACAAACCTCAACACAAGTATTTATCAAATTCACAACTACTTACTAGCATGACTCTAATATCACCATCTTCATATCTCAAAACAATCATAAGGAATCAAACTTCTCATAGTATTCAATGCACTTTATATGAACGTTTTTATCATATCCCTCTTGGATGCCTATCATATTAGGAATAATTTTATAACCAAAGCAAATTACCATGCTTTTCTAAATACTCTCAAAATAATATTAGTGAAGTATGAGAGTTCATCAATTTCTATAAAATAAAACCACTGTCGTGCTCTAAAAAGACATAAGTGAAGCACTAGAGCAAAATTGCCTAGCTCAAAAGATATAAGTGAAGCACATAGAGTATTATAATAAATCACGATTCATGTGTGTCTCTCCCAAAAGGTGTGTACATCAAGGATGATTGTGGAAAACTAAAAATCAAAGACTCAAATCATACAAGATGCTCCAAGCAAAACACATATCATGTGTTGAATAAAAATATAGCCTCAAGTAAAATTACCGATAGACGAAGACGAAAGAGGGGATGCCTTCCCGGGGCATCCCCAAGCTTAGGCTTTTTGAAATCCTTTAATATTATCTTGGGCTGCCTTGGGCATCCACAAGCTTAGGCTCTTGCCACCCCTTATTCCATAGTCCATCAAATCCTTACCCAAAACTTGAAAACTTCACAACACAAAACTCCTACAGAAAATCTCGTAAGCTCCGTTAGTATAAGAAAATAAATCACCACTTTTGGTACTATTGTGAACTCATTATTTATTTATATTGGTGTAATATCTACTATATTCCAACTTTTCCATGGTTCATACCCCCCGATACTAGCCATAGATGCATCAAAATAAGCAAACAACACGCGAAAAACAGAATCTGTCAAAAATAGAACAGTCTGTAGCAATCTGGAGATTTTGAATACTTATGTAATTTTAAAAATCCTGATAAATTAGGAAGTTCTAGACAATTTGTTTATTAATCCTCTTCAAAAAGATCAGTATTATATCGTGCTTCTGTTAAAAATGAAAACTAACCTCATGGGCGCAAAAGTTCCTGTTTTTCAGCAGGAGTATCCCAAAGGTCTTACTTGGCACAAACACTAATTAAAACACAAAACCACATATAACCATAGGCTAGATGAAAATTTTATTTAAAAGCAGGACCTAAAAAGCAAGAACAAAAATAAAATTGGGTTGCCTCCCAACAAGTGCTTTTCTTTAAAGCCTTTTTAACCAGGCATTGATAAATTTAATGATGCTCACACGAGAGGATCATGTAACATGTGAAAAACACATCTAAGTCTAACATACTTCCTATGCATAGCCATCTTATAAGCAAACAAATTATCAAGGCAAGAAAAAACTATCATATGCAAGGAACAAGAAAGGAACAACAACAATGTCAACATAACGAGAGGTAATTTAGTAACATAAAAATTTCTACAACCATATTTTCCTCTCTCATAATAATTACATGTGGGATCATATTCAAATTCAATAATATAACTATCACACAAAATTTTCTCTACATGATCCACATGCATGCAAAGTTGACATTCTTCCAAAATATTGGGATTATCATTAAATAAAGTCATGACCTCTCCAAACCCACTTTTATCAAAAATTGCATAAGAGTTATCAATCTCCAAAGTAGTGGGATAATTATTTTCTAAAGTTGACACTCTTCCAAACCCACTTTCAATATTATTGCAAATATTATTATCAATATCAAATTCATCATGAGGTTTAAATAAATTTTCAAGATCATAAAAAGCATTATCACCCCAATCATGACCATTGCAATAAGTAGAAGACATAGAAAAACTAGCATCCCCAAGCTTGGGGTTTTGCATATCATTAACACAATTTCCTTTAATAGAATTTATAGTAAAATCATTGCAATCATGCTTTTGATTCAAGGAACTATCAAGTTTGGGTGCAATAGCAATAATCTCGTGTTAACATAAGGAACTATAAAAAAATCATCTCCATAAATATTGGCATCATGGCCACAAGAGTAGCAAGCATCATGTTCAAGGGATATTTCAATCAAATCATCGGAATCGTAACTATCTATAGATTCATGCATATCATTATTTTCTTCCAAAGCAACGGTCATTCTCTCGATAAATTCTTTGACATAGGCATTATGAGCATAGTTTTCATAGCAATATTTAAGTATGTCAAAATTTTCAGATTTGTAGAGAGTAATATCATACTTTTCAATCAAAGAAGCAACTTCATAAGCACCCTTAAAAGCAACAAATTCTTCAATTTGTTCGATACCATAGTAACTCACCCTTTTCATAAGAAGATAAGATTTCATTATCATTAAACTCACATAGGTAGGGAAGGTGTTTTTTAGGGTTCTTAGATCAACAAGTAAAATCATAAATTTCACAAAGATTCTAAGCATAGCATAGCAAACAATTTATATGATTCCACAAAAGCTTCCCTTTTTCAGACAAACGATGACGCACAAAATGAGCATGCTCATCTAAAGATCTTCCCTCAACTAAACTAGTTCGGATTTTAGCATGAGCACATATGGATAGAAGATGATCCAGGTAGAAAACTTTGAGTGGGTCCATATCAATAGTTTTTTAGCAAGCAAAGATGCAAGCAAATAGAAGGCACATGGAAACACAAGCAACATAAGATCGAACGAAAGAGGGGCGAAGAAAAGGCAAATCTTTTCGAAAATAGTTTTAGAAGTGGGGGAGAGGAAAACGTGATGCGAATGGCGAATAATGTAATGCAAGGGATGAGAGTTTATGATGGGTACTTGGTATGTCTTGGCTTGGCGTAGATCTCCTCGGCAACGGCGCAAGAAATTGGCAAGTTGATGGGAGACAAATATTGACTTGACTTGGCGTAAATCTCCCTGGCAACGGCGCCAGAAATCCTTCTTGCTACCTCTTGAGCTTGCATTGGTTTTTCCCTTGAAGAGGAAAGGGTGATGCATCAAAGTAGCGTAAGTATTTCCCTCAGTTTTGAGAACCAAGGTATCAATCCAGTAGGAGACAATGCGCAAGCCACCGAATGAAGGAAATATGCCCTAGAGGCAATAATAAAGTTGTTATTTATATTTCCTTATATCATGATAAATGTTTATTATTCATTCTAGAATTGTGTTAACCGGAAACTTTGTACATGTGTGAATACATAGACAAATAGAGTGTCACTAATATGCCTCTATTTGACTAGCTCGTTGATCAAAGATAGTTAAGTTTCCTAGCCATGGACAAAGAGTTGTCATTTGATAAATGGGATCACATCATTAGAGAATGATGTGATTGACTTGACCCATTCGTTAGCTTAGCACTATGATCGTTTAGTTTACTGCTATTGCTTTCTCCATAACTTATACATGTTCCTATGACTATGAAGTTATGCAACTCCCGAATACCGGAGGAACTCTTAGTGTGCTATCAAATGTCACAACGTAACTGGGTGACTATAAAGATGCTCTATAGGTGTCTCCGATGGTGTTTGTTGAGTTGGCATATATCGAGATCAGGATTTGTCACTCCGTGTATCGGAGAGGTATCTCTGGGCCCTCTCGGTAATGCACATCACTATAAGCCTTGCAAGCAATGTGACTAATGAGTTAGTTACGGGATGTAGCATTACAGAACGAGTAAAGAGTCTTGCCGGTAATGAGATTGAACTAGGTATGATGATACCGACGATCAAATCTTAGGCAAGTAATATACCGATGACAAAGGGAACAACATATGTTGTTATGCGGTTTGACCGATAAAGATCTTCATAGAATATGTAGGAACCAATATGAGTATCTAGGTTCTGCAATTGGTTATTGACCGGAGATGAGTCTCGGTCATGTCTACATAGTTCTCGAACCCGTAGGGTCCGCACGCTTAACGTTCGGTGACGATCGATATTATGAGTTTATGTGTTTTGATGTACCGAAGGTTGTTCGGAGTCCCAGATATGATCACGGACACGACGAGGAGTCTCGAAATGGTTGAGACATAAAGATCGATATATTGGATGACTATGTTTGGACATCGGAATGGTTCTGGGTGAGTTCGGGCATATACCGGAGTACGGGTTACCGGAACCCCCCGGGAAGTATATGGGCCTTATTGGGCCATAATGGGAGAGAGTAGAAGGGAGCCTAGGAGGGGGCGCGCCCCCAAGCCCAATTCGAATTGGGTGGGGGGCCGGCCTCCCCTTTCCTCCCCCCTCTCTCCCCCTTCCTCCCTCTCCTAATCCAACTAGGGAAAGGGGGAATCCTACTCCCAGTGGGAGTAGGACTCCCTTGGGCGCGCCATAGAGGGCCGGCCCCTCCCCCTCCACTCTTTATATACGAGGGAGGGGGCACCCCATAGACACACAAGTTGACATTGTTTAGTCGTGTGCGGTGCCCCCTCCACCATAATCCACCCGGTCATATCATTGCAGTGCTTAGGCGAAGCCCTGCGCCGGTAGCTTCATCATCACCGTCATCACGCCGTCGTGCTGTCGAAACTCTCCCTCGACACTCAGCTGGATCTAGAGTTCATGGGACGTCACCAGCTGAACGTGTGCAGATCACGGAGGTGCCATACCTTTGGTGCTAGGATCGGTCGGATCTTGAAGACGTACGACTACATCAACCACGTTGTCATAACGCTTCCACTTATGGTCTACGAGGGTACATGGACAACACTCTTCCCCTCTCATTGCTACGCATCACCATGATAGATCTTGCGTGTGCGTAGGATTTTTTTGAAATTACTGCATTCCCCAATAGTGGCATCAGAGCCAGGTCTATGTGTAGATGTTATATGCACGAGTAGAACACAAAGGAGTTGTGGGCGTGGGTATATACATATTGCTTGTCGTCACTAGTTGATTCTTGGTTCAATGGTATTGTTGGATGAAGCGGCTCTGACGGACATTACGCGTACGCTTACGCGAGATTGGTTCTACCGACGTGCTTCGCACGCAGGTGGCTGGTGGGTGTCAGTTTCTCCAACTTTAGTTGAATCGGATTCAATGATCAGGGTTCTTTCTGAAGATCAAAAAGCAATCACTATACCGCGTTGTGGTTTTTGATGCGTAGGTAAGAACGGTTCTTGCTCAACCCATAGTAGCCATGTAAAACTTGCAACAACAAAGTAGAGGACGTCTAACTAGTTTTTGCAGGGCATGTTGTGATGTGATATGGTCAAGACATGATGCTAAATTTTATTGTATGAGATGATCATGTTTTGTAATAGAGTTATAGGCAACTGGCAGGAGCCATATGGTTGTCGCTTTATTGTATGAAATGCAATCACCATGTAATTGCTTTAATTTATCACTAAGAGGCAGCGATAATCGTAGAAGCAATAGTTGGCGAGACGGCAACGATGCTTCGATGAAGATCAAGGTGTCAAGCTGGTGACGATGGTGATCATGACGGTGCTTTAGATATGGAGATCAAAGGCACAAGATGATGATGGCCATATCATATATCACTTATATTGATTGCATGTGATGTTTATCCTTTATGCATCTTATTTTGCTTAGTTCGGCGGTAGCATTATAAGATGATCTCTCACTAAATTTCAAGGTATAAGTGTTCTCCCTGAGTATGCACCGTTGCTATAGTTCGTCGTGCCGAGACACCACGTGATGATCGGGTGTGATAAGCTCTACGTTCGCATACAGCGGGTGCAAGCCAGTTTTGCACACGCGGAATACTCAGGTTAAACTTGACGAGCCTAGCATATGCAGATATGGCCTCGGAACACTGAGACCGAAAGGTCGAGCGTGAATCATATAATAGATATGATCAACATAGTGATGTTCATCATTGAAAACTACTCCATCTCACGTGATGACCGAACATGGTTTAGTTGATATGGATCATGTGATCACTTAGATGATTAGAAGGATGTCTATCTAAGTGGGAGTTCTTAAGTAATTTGATTAATTGAACTTTAATTTATCATGAACTTAGTACCTGATAGTATTTTGCATATCTATGTAATTGTAGATAGATGGCCCGTGTTGTTGTTCCATTGAATTTTAATGCGTTCCTAGAGAAAGCTAAGTTGAAAGATGATGGTAGCAACTACACGGACTGGGTCCGTAACTTGAGGATTATCCTCATTGCTGCACATAAGAATTACATCCTGGAAGCACCGTTAGGTGACAAACTCACTGCATGAGCAACGCCACATGTTGTGAACACCCGGCAGAGCAAAGCTGATGACTACTCAATAGTTCAGTGTGCCATGCTTTACGGCTTAGAACCGGGACTTCAACGACGTTTTGAACGTCATGGAGCATATGAGATGTTCCAAGAGTTGAAGTTAATATTTCAAGCAAATGCCCGGATTGAGAGATATGAAGTCTCCAATAAGTTCTACAGCTGCAAAATGGAGGAGAATAGTTCTGTCAGTGAACATATACTCAGAATGTCTGGGTACCACAGCCACTTGACTCAACTGGGAGTTTATCTTCCTGATGATAGTGTCATTGACAGAGTTCTTCAATCACTGCCACCAAGATACAAGAGCTTCGTGATGAACTATAATATGCAAGGGATGGATAAGACGATTCCTGAGCTCTTCGCAATGCTAAAGGCTGTGCAGGTAGAAATCAAGAAGGAGCATCAAGTGTTGATGGTCAACAAGACCACCAATTTCAAGAAAAAGGGTAAAGGGAAGCAGGGGAACTTTAAGAAGAACAACAAGCAAGTTGCTGCTCAAGTGAAGATGCCCAAGTCTGGACCTAAGCCTGAGACTGAGTGCTTCTATTGCAAAGGGACTGGTCAATGGAAGCTGAACTGCCCCAAGTATTTGGCGGAGAAGAAGGATAGCAAAGTGAAAGGTATATTTGATATACATGTTATTGATGTGTACCTTACTAATGCTTGCAGTAGCGTCTGGGTATTTGATACTGGTTCTGTTGCTAATATTTGCAACTCGAAACAGGGGCTATGGATTAAGCGAATATTGGCTAAGGACGAGGTGATGATGCGTGTGGGAAATGGTTCCAAAGTCGATGTGATCGCCATCGGCACGCTACCTCTACATCAACCATCGGGATTAGTTTTAGACCTAAATAATTGTTATTTGGTGCCAGCATTGAGCATGAACATTATATCTGGATCTTGTTTGATGCGAGACGGTTATTCATTTAAATCATAGAATAATGGTTGTTCTATTTATATGAATAATATCTTTTATGGTCATGCACCCTTGATGAATGGTCTGTTTTCACTAAATCTTGATAGTAGTGATACACATATTCATAGTATTGAAGCCAAAAGATATAAGTTTAATAATGATAGTGCAACTTATTTGTGGCACTGCCGTTTAGGTCATATTGGTGTAAAGCGCATGAAGAAACTCCATGCTGATGGGATTTTAGAATCACTTGATGCTTGCGAACCATGCCTCATGGGCAAGATGACTAAGACTCCGTTCTCCAGAACAATGGAGAGAGCAATAGACTTGTTGGAAATAATACATACTGATGTATGCGGTCCGAGGAGTGTTGATGCTCGCGGCGGGCATCATTATTTTCTTACCTTGACAGATGATTTGAGCAGATATGGGTATATCTACTTGATGAAACATAAGTCTGAAGCATTTGAAAAGTTCAAAGAATTTCAGAGTGAAGTGGAAAATCATCATAACGAGAAAATTAAGTTTCTACGATTTGATCGTGGGGGTGAATATTTGAGTTATGAGTTTGGTCTTCATTTGAAACAATGCGGAATAGTTTCGCAACTCACGCCACTTGGAACACCACAACGTAATGGTGTGTCTGTAACATCCCAAATTTTCAATTTGGAATGTTATACAATAGATCATCATTGCATATCATATTTTATTGCATTTTGGCTAATCCTAGAAATTTCACGCAACTCATGGACCCTCGGCGAGAATTGGGGATTTCGTTATTTTCATATTTGAGTTTTCTCAAATTTTGAAAATAGGATCATTTGATTTTATCTATTTTATCTTCGATTATTTCTATTATCAAAATATGAGAGAGGGAATAAAATGACTTTCCCAAAATAAAGAAATATTGAGGACTTAATAAAAAAATCAAATAAGGTTTATTCTGGAGTTTTTCGTGGTTTTATTTGAATTTAGGAATATTGCATGTTTTCAAAAATTGCATTTAGGGCCAAGAAAATGTTCATCATGTTCTAAATATTTTATTTAGACGGTGAAAATTTGTTTTGGCAATTTTCGGTTTTTATTTATTTTTCTAGAATTCTTTTAGTTTCACAGAAATTGTTTTTTTTAACCCGCGCCCGACTGGGCCAAGGGCCCAGCCAAGCCAGGCCGGCCCAAGCCGCCGCCTCCTCGCCGTGCAGCCGCCGGACTCGGGTGGGAGACTGAGACGGAGCCGCCTCGCCGACGCCGACCCCCTCCCCAAGTTAGCCCCCTTCCCCCTTTAAATAGCCACCCTAGGCCCCCCTAGAGCCCCGAGCCACCGCCGCCGCCCCCCGCGCCGCCCGCGTCGCCCCGCCTTGCCACCGACGCCGCCTCGCCGCCTGCAGCCGCGCTGCCGCACGCCACCTGCCGCCGCATGCCGCCTGCCGCCGCTTGCTGCTGCCGCCGCCCGGAGCCCCGTCGGAGTCCGAGCCGAGGTAGCCGTCGTCGCCCGGTTTTCTGAGAGAAACCGCTTCATTTTTTAGAAAACCCTAGTTTCCATTTTTTAATAGATTGTTTTTTTACTGGTTTATTTATTTAGCGAGCCTTCGCTCGTTCGTTCGTTTTAACAAACGCGTTCATCGTTTAGTTCCAGATAACGAACGTTTGTTCGTTAATCTGTTCGTCGTTTTTCTTTTTCTCGGATTAAATCCGTGATTTTTCTGATCGTGATTCCTGATCTGATTTTCGTTCTAGTATAACTTTTCGCTCGTTTATCGGAATCAGGCGATTCAAGCGACTGGAGTTTCGTCTCGAAACCCTCTTTCCATTTAACCAACTCAAACAAGTTTTTGCCTCTGTAAAATTTGACCTAGATCCAGAATAGTAAGCGAAGCCTGTTTCTTTTGCCGTTTGTTTTTCGTTGCTTCGTTCGATTTGATTCTTTTTGCCAACCGGAGTTCTTAAGTTGAACTTTCTGGTTAGTTATCTTATTTGAGTTTTACCTGTGCATTAGTTGAGTACTTATTGTATGCTTGTTTGTTTGTGATAGAGTACCCGGGGTGCGCCGGTTGCTACTTCAAATCGCTAGGTTTCACGGATCATCAGCAAGGCAAGTAACACTTTGATCATACTTCCTTTTACCCAATTTTTATTGCATTAGAACAATCCTCACACATTGCATGATTAGGATCTAATTAAATTGTGGGTTTTGGGAAGTAGATGAGGTAGTACCTATTACCTGTTATTATCAAACCTTTAGGAGTTACTTCTACGTTTTCTTATTATGCCATGCTATGCTAGTAGACGTGGATTGGGTGAGTGAAATCCATGACAGATGTGAGTTTGTTAAATTAATGGTTTATCTAAGGTGGCAACTTAAATACACATCTGGGTGGATTGAGGCACCTGGGTATTCCAGCGATTGCCTGTTTTTCTTTTGGACCGCCACCCAGGCTCAAAGCGATCATGAGATTATTCATACTAGAAACTTCCGTGTGCAGCCACAAGCTACTATGGGCTCTAGCATAGTTGACTAAGTCGTGCGAACTCTTACAGTGGTAGACTAGCATATGTAGGAGGTGTAGGTTGGTACGGTCTACCCGTTCGTAAGGTGCTAGTGCTTCTAAAATACTATGTCTCGGTCATCCGTTTCTCAAACACCATGTATTGCGAGAATCCCAACGGAGGAGATCGAGTCTTGTGGGGAAAAGTGCGCAAACCTCTGCAGAGTGTATAAACTAATCATGGTTAGCCGTGTCCCCGGTTATGAACGTTTTGAGTATCTAGTACCTTGATTATCATGTGAATCTCATCATGTTACTCTAAATCAATTTTGTTGGGTTTTAATGATGATGCTTAATTGGGATTGAGAGGGTGTCTACACTCTCAATGTTTAACAACCACCATGATAGTTAAATAAAATTTATTCCTTTGTAGTTGGAAAAAATTGGCTTTACGCAAAACTGTAACCATAGAGCTTTCCACCAGCCAAATATGCATGTAGTATAGCCTTATTCCATTATTGCTCTCTATGTATTACATTGCCAGCATATTCCATTTGCTCACCCGTTTTCGGGCTGCAACGTTCATGTTGCAGACTTTTCAGACGACGAGTAAGGTGCTTTTAGGTCGTGGTTCTATACTCAGTGATGCCGTTGGAGTTAATGGACTTACTTATCTTCCAAGCCTTCCGCTGTTATCGTTATTAGATGGCCTTAAGCCATATTTATTGTAATAAGTTCTCTTTTGAGACACTCGATGTAATAAGTGTGTGATTGCTACTCTGTTATGAATCCTTCAAGTACCGTGTGGTGTCAGCATTACTGATCCAGGGATGACACCGGAGCGCAGAGATTGGACCGTTTGAGGTCTGGTCGCTACAAGATGGTATCAGAGCACACGCTGACTGTAGGGCACGACCACTAAGCTAAAGCCCTAGATCACTACTCACTCTTCTCATTCTGACTGCTCATCTTTTCTACTCTTTTAGGATGGTGGATGCAAGGAACAAGTTCACGCAACCGGATGAAGATACACCCTTTGGACATCACTTTGAGGAAGTCACTAGATATCTGAACATAGGAGTACCAAGCTTCACCGGAACCTACAACGCCACTTTACCTGAAGAAGAGCGCTGGATGATTCAAGTTCAAGTTCCAAGAAGGACGTTCATGCCAGTTACTGAGCCCATAGAGTTTTCCTTTGATGCACCAACCTGGAGTCTAGGAAAGAGCATGGCAGCTCACATCGCCATGGGACGCATTGGAGAAGTTTACCGTAATGATCTCAAGGATAGTATCTACTAGATTTGTGGGCGCCGAGATGAGCAAGGGGAGATGATTAGCACTAGGAAGGATAGATCAATTGCAGATTTTATCCAGGAGTTAAACTAGCACATTCGACATCAGGAGAACTAGATGTGCGCCGACATGATAGATCTGAAGAAGGCAAGGACTAGAATCAAGGAACTGGAGGAAGAACTCAAGGCTACACGTGAAGATTATGAAGAGGAAATCGAAGTATTAGTGGAGAAGAATGACATTCTGATCAAGAAGATTGGAATATTTATGGGAGACCCTACACCAGTAGAGGAAGGTGAAGAACCCAAGGAGATTCGCCCGGAAGACTACATCATCATCGATGACACCGACTCGGATCCAGATGATAGCGATGATGACTATGTTGATGAAGCTGGAGCAGATATCATGGAGTCTGCAACCGAAGAATATTTCTAGTAGACCACCCCATCAGTAGTAGTAGTCCACCATGTAAATATAGTAGTCCGAACACTTTTGCGATAGTTAGATCGATTGTATGCCCTTGTTTGATTGAATGAAGTGAATTGTTTGCTTTTGCCTCATGTGCATATGGGTAGTGTTTTCTCTCTAGACCCCTCTCTATTCTTAATCTCATCTTTTCTAAACCCTCAGATGCCTCCGAGACGTGACCCCGGATTTACCTTCCCGCCGGAGCTCACCCAGTTGATCCAGCAGCAGAACACATTGATGCAGTTGCTAGTCCAGAATCAGAATCAGGGGAACAATAACAACAACCCACCACCACCACCTGTTGATCACTTAGCCCATTTTCTTAGGCTGAATCCGCCGGTGTTTTCCAGTAGCACCGAGCCGATAGTAGCAGATGATTGGCTCCGCAAGACAGCAAGCGAGTTGACCACGACAGGATGCATAGATGCAGAAAAGGTGAAGTTTGCCGCACATCAGCTTGAAGGACCCGCATCATCATGGCGGGAGAATTTCACCGCCACTTTCCCTATCGACACTGTCACATGGGACCAGTTCCAGCAGGCTTTCCATACCGCCCATGTTTCAGCAGGAGCTATGGCCATGAAGAAGCGTGAGTTTCGCAACTTGCGCCAAGGAGGACGGACAGTTGGCCAGTATGTGGAGGACTTTAGTAAGCTAGCACATTATGCCCCAGATGACGTTGCTACGGATGCAGCTAAGCAGGAGAAGTTTCTGGAAGGACTGAATGATGAGTTGAGCATGCAGTTGATGGTAGCAACCTTCAACAACTACCAGGAGTTGGTAGATCATGCTCTTATGATTGAAGGGAAGCAGCAGCAAATTGAGAACCGTAAGAGGAAGTATGGACAAGGGAAGTACAATTCTGGAGCTTAGCAGAAGACACGTTTTACCCCTAGACCAGGAGGACATTTTCAGCATACCCATGGAGGAGGTAGCTCGCACAATCATAATGGCACCAAGAATGGTAATGGGAATGGAGGAAGCAACGGCCAGAACCGTACCAACCCATCAACCCCAGCCAAGAGAGATCTGAGCCAAGTCACTTGCTTTAAGTGCCAGAAGACCGGACATTATGCCAATGAATGTCCTGAATCCCAGAATGGAAATGGCAATGGAAGCTCTGGGAAGAAGCCGAACCCTTTCAACAGGGGACAGTTGAACCACGTAAATGTGGAAGAGGTTGAAGCCCAGCCCGATGCAGTAATAGGTAAGTTTTTGGTTAAGTCTTTTACTGCAATCATTCTTTTTGATACTGGTGCATCGCATTCATACATATCAAGGGGATTTGTGGATAAGTATAAACTTCGAACCCAAGTCCTTAGGTCACCCATGTTAGTAACCTCGCCTGGAGCAGAGTATATGGCTAGTCTATGGTGTGATCGGTTACCATTAAGGATTGGTAACTATGTATTTCCCTCGGACCTAATAGTACTGGAATCTCAAGGATTGGATGTGATATTAGGCATGGATTGGTTATCGAAGTATGAAGGGAACATTGAATGTGCTAGTAAGTCAATTTTTCTTACCACCCCAGAAGGGAGAAGGATCAAGTATGTATCCCGGCATGTGCCAAAAAGGACTCAAGTAAATTGCTTAACAGGAGTTGTGTAGGAGGAAGTACCAGTAGTGAAGGATTTCCCTGATGTATTTCCAGAATAGTTGCCGGGCATGCCACCGGATAGAGACATTGAGTTTTTGATTGAGCTTTTGACAAGCATAGGGCCAATATCTAAGAGACCATATAGGATGCTCGCAAAGGATTTGGAGGAGATTAATAAGCAGATTAAGGTGTTACTGGATAAAGGTTATATTCGCCCAAGTTCTTCGCCTTGGGGATCGCCAGTACTTCTAGTGGAGAAGAAGGATTGATCGTTAAGGATGGTTGTTGATTATCGAGGATTGAATGAAGTAACCATCAAGAACAAGTACCCACTACCAATGATCAATGATCTGTTTGATCGATTGCAAGGAGCTAAGGTATTTTCCAAGATCGATCTGCGATCAGGATACCATCAGTTGAAGATTCGAGAACATGATATACCTAAGACGGCTTTTACCACCAGGTATGGGCTGTACGAGTATACCGTTATGTCATTTGGTCTGACTAATGCACCTGCCTATTTTATGAACATGATGAACAAAGTGTTTATGGAGTTTTTGGATAAGTTCGTTGTAGTGTTCATTGATGATATCCTGGTTTACTCGAAGAATGAAGAGGATCATAAGGAGCATTTGAGTTTGGTACTTGGTAAACTCAGAGAACATCAATTATATGCCAAGTTTAGCAAATGTGAGTTTTGGTTGAAGGAAGTTGGATTTCTCGGACACGTTATATCCGGAGAAGGTATAACAGTAGATCCCACCAAGGTTGACACTGTGACAAATTGGGAAGCGCCAACAACAGTTGGAGAGATCCGGAGTTTTCTTGGACTTGCAGGATACTACCGGAGATTCATTGAAAATTTCTCGAAGATTGCAAAACCTATGACGGAGTTGTTGAAGAAGGATACCAAGTTCATATGGACCGAGGAATGTGAGGCCAGTTTCCAGGAGTTGAAGAAACGTTTGGTTACATCACCAATGTTGATTTTGCCAGATCAGACCAAGGATTATGAGGTGTATTGTGACGCTTCACGTCGAGGACTTGGAGCAGTGCTTATGCAGGAAGGAAGAGTTGTTTTCTATGCCTCACGACAGCTTAAGCCTCATGAGTTGAATTATGCTACACATGATTTGGAGTTAGCAGCCGTAGTGCATGCATTGAAGACTTGGAGACATTTTCTCATTGGAAACCATTGTGAGGTGTACACGGATCACAAGAGTTTGAAGTATATTTTCACGCAGAAGGAGTTGAATCTCAGGCAAAGGAGATGGTTGGAGCTCATCAAGGATTATGATATGAGATTGCATTATCACCCTGGAAAGGCTAACATAGTAGCTGACGCGTTGAGCCGTAAAAGCCATGTCAACACCTTAATGACGGGAGATTTACCAAGGGAGTTAGCCGAGAATCTTCGTGAGCTATGTTTGGAGATAGTTCCAAGAGGCTATGTAGCCGCATTGGAGATTCAGTCTACTTTGATGGATAAGATCAGAGAAGCTCAAAGGACTAACAAGGAGATCGCTTCTATTAAGGAGAAAATGAGCAAGGGAAAAGCTAAAGGATTTCGTGAGGATGAGCACGATACCTTATGGTTTGAAGACCGTGTTTATGTGCCTAGTGATTCGGAGATCAGGAAGTTAATTCTGCAAGAGGCCCCTGATTCACCATATTCGATTCACCCAGGAAATACCAAGATGTATTTCGATTTGAAGGATACTTTCTGGTGGACCGGAATGATGAAGGATATTGCGGAATATGTAACAGTTTGTTGGACAGTGATTTGACCTATGAGGAGAAACCAGTTAAGATTCTAGAGTATGCCAGTCGAGTCACCCGCAGCAAGGTTATCAAGTTTTGCAAAGTTCAGTGGAGCCACCACACGGAGGATGAAGCCACCTGGGAGCGAGAGGAAGAATTGCTGAAGGACCACCCTCACCTATTTTCTAGCCAACCCGAATCTCGAGGGCGAGATTCATCTTAAGGGGGGTAGGTTTGTAACATTCCAAATTTTCAATTGGGAATGTTATACAATAGATCATCATTGCATATCATATGTTATTGCATTTTGGCTGATCCTAGAAATTTCACGCAACTCAAGGACCCTCGGAGAGAGTTGGGGATTTCGTTATTTTCATATTTGTGTTTTCTCAAATTTTGAAAATAGGATCATTTGATTTTATTTATTTTATCTTCGATCATTTCTATTATCAAAATATGAGAGAGGGAATAAAATGACTTTCCCAAAATAAAGAAATATTGAGGACTTAATAAAAAATCAAATAAGGTTTATTCTGGAGTTTTTCGTGGTTTTATTTGAATTTAGGAAAATTGCACGTTTTCAAAAATTGCATTTAGGGCCAAGAAAATGTTCATCCTGTTCTAAATATTTTATTTAGGCGGTGAAAATTTGTTTTGGCAATTTTATATTTTTATTTATTTTTCTAGAATTTTTTAGTTTCAGCGAAATTGTTTTAAAAAAACCCGCGCCCGACTGGGCCAAGGGCCTAGCTGAGCCAGGCCGGCCCAAGCCGCCGCCTCCTCGCCGTGCAGCCGCCGGACTCGGGAGGGAGACCGATCCGGAGCCGCCTCGCCGCCGCCGACCCCTCCCCAAGTCAACCCCCTTCCCCCTTTAAATAGCCACCCGGGCCCCCCATGGAGCCCCGAGCCACCGCCGCCGCCCCCACGCCGCCCACGTCGCCCCGCCGCCTTGCCACCGACGCCACCTCGCCGCCTGCAGCCGCGCCGCCGCATGCCGCCTGCCGCCGCTTGCTGCCGCCGCTGCCCCGCACCACCCGCCGCCGCTCGGAACCCCGCCGAAGCCCCGCCAGAGTCCGAGCCGAGGTAGCAGCCGCCGCCCGGTTTTCTGAGAGAAACCGCTTCGTTTTTTTAGAAAACCCTAGTTTCCGTTTTTTTAATAGATCGGTTTTTTCCGGTTTATTTATTAAGCGAGCGTTCGCTCGTTCGTTTGTTTTAACGAATGCGTTCATCGTTTAGTTCCAGATAACGAACGTTCGTTCATTAATCTGTTCGTTGTTTTTCTTTTTCTCGGATTAAATCTGCGATTTTTCTGATCGCGATTCCTGATCCGATTTTCGTTCTAGTATAACTTTTTGCTTGTTTATCGGAATCAGGCGATTCAAGCGCCTGGAGTTTCGTCTCGAAACCCTTTTTCCGTTTAACCAACTCAAACAAGTTTTTGCCTCTGTAAAATTTGACCTAGATCCAGAATAGTAAGCGAAGCCTGTTTCTTTTGCCGTTTGTTTTTCGTTGCTTCGTTCGATTTGATTCTTTTTGCCAACCGGAGTTCTTAAGTTGAACTTTCTGGTTAGTTATCTTATTTGAGTTTTACCTGTGCATTAGTTGAGTACTTATTGTATGCTTGTTTGTTTGTGATAGAGTACCCGGGGTGCGCCGGTTGCTACTTCAAATCGCTAGGTTTCACGGATCATCAGCAAGGCAAGTAACACTTTGATCATACTTCCTTTTACCCAATTTTTATTGCATTAGAACAATCCTCACACATTGCATGATTAGGATCTAATTAAATTGTGGGTTTTGGGAAGTAGATGAGGTAGTACCTATTACCTGTTATTATCAAACCTTTAGGAGTTACTTCTACGTTTTCTTATTATGCCATGCTATGCTAGTAGACGTGGATTGGGTGAGTGAAATCCATGACAGATGTGAGTTTGTTAAATTAATGGTTTATCTAAGGTGGCAACTTAAATACACATCTGGGTGGATTGAGGCACCTGGGTATTCCAGCGATTGCCTGTTTTTCTTTTGGACCGCCACCCAGGCTCAAAGCGATCATGAGATTATTCATACTAGAAACTTCCGTGTGCAGCCACAAGCTACTATGGGCTCTAGCATAGTTTACTAAGTCATGCGAACTCTTACAGTGGTAGACTAGCAGATGTAGGGGATGTAGGTTGGTATGGTCTACCCGTTCGTAAGGTGCTAGCACTTCTGAAAGACTATGTCTCGGTCATCCGTTTCTCAAACACCATGTAGTGCGAGAATCCCATCGGAGGAGATCGAGTATTGTGGGGAAAAGTGCGCAAACCTCTGCAGAGTGTATAAACTAATCATGGTTAGCCGCGTCCCCGGTTATGGAAGTTTTGAGTATCTAGTACCTGGATTATCATGTGAATCTCATCATGTTACTCTAAATCAATTTTGTTGGGTTTTAATGATGATGCTTAATTGGGATTAAGAGGGTGTCTACACTCTCAATGTTTAACAACCACCATGATAGTTAAATAAAATTTATTCCTTTGTAGTAGGGAAAAATTGGCTTTACGCAAAACTATAACCATAGAGATTTCCACCAGCCAAATATGCATGTAGTATAGCCTTACTCCATTATTGCTCTCTATGTGTTACATTGCCAGCATATTCCATGTGCTGACCCGTTTTCATGCTGCAACATTCATGTTGCAGACTTTTCAGACGACGAGTAAGGTGCTTTTAGGTCGTGGTTCTATACTCAGTGATGCCATTGGAGTTGATGGACTCACTTATCTTCCAAGCCTTCCGCTGTTATCGTTATTAGATGGCCTTAAGCCATATTTGTTGTAATAAGTTCTTTTTGAGACACTCGATGTAATAAGTGTGTGATTGCTACTCTGTTATAAATCCTTCAAGTAATGTGCGGTGTCAGCATTACTGATCCAGGGATGACACCGGAGCACAAAGATTGGACCGTTTGAGGTCTGGTCGCTACAGTGCCTGAATGCCCTAACCGCACTTTATTAGATATGATGCGATCTATGATGTCTCTCACTGATTTACCGCTACGGGGTTATGCTTTAGAGATAGCTGCATTCACGTTAAATAGGGCACCATCAAAATCTGTTGAGGTGACACCTTATGAACTGTGGTTTGGCAAGAAACCCAAGTTGTCATTTCTTAAAGTTTGGGGCTGCGATGCTTATGTGAAAAAGCTTCAACCTGATAAGCTCGAACCCAAATCGGAGAAATGTGTCTTCATAGGATACCCAAAGGAGACTGTTGGGTACACCTTCTATCACAGATCCGAAGGCAAGATATTCGTTGCTAAGAATGGATCCTTTCTTGAGAAGGAGTTTCTCTCGAAAGAAGTGAGTGGGAGTAAAGCAGAACTTGACGAGGTAATTGTACCTACTCCCTTATTGGAAAATAGTTCATCACAGAAATTAGTTCCAGTGATTACTACACCAGTAAGTGAGGAAGCTAATGATGATGATCATGGAACTTCTGATCAAGTTACTACCGAACCTCGTAGGTCAACCAAAGTAAGATCCGCACCAGAGTGGTACGCTAATCCTGTTCTGGAGGTCATGTTACTTGACCATGATGAACCTAGAAACTATGATGAAGCGATGATGAGCCCAGATTCCACAAAATGGCTTGAGGCCATGAAATCTAAGATGGGATCCATGTATGAGAACAAAGTGTGGACTTTGGTTGACTTGCCCGATGATCGACATGCCATAGAGAATAAATGGATCTTCAAGAAGAAGACTGACGCTGACGGTAATATTACTGTCTACAAAGCTCGACTTGTCGCGAAAGGCTTTCGACAAGTTCAAGGAGTTGACTACGATGAGACCTTCTCACCCGTAGCGATGCTTAAGTCCGTCCGAATCATGTTAGCAATTGCCACATTTTATGATTATGAAATTTGGCAAATGGATGTCAAAACTGCATTCTTTAATGGATATCTTAAAGAAGAGTTGTATATGATGCAACCAGAAGGTTTTGTCGATCCAAAAGGTTCTAACAAAGTGTTCAAGCTCCAACGATCCATTTATGGACTGGTGCAAGGCTCTCGGAGTTGGAATATATGCTTTGATAGTGTGATCAAAGCATATGGTTTTATACAGACTTTTGGAGAAGCCTGTATTTACAAGAAAGTGAGTGGGAGCTCTGTAGCATTTCTCATATTATATGTGAATGACATATTGTTGATAGGAAATGATACTGAATTTCTGAATAGCATAAAAGGATACTTGAATAAGAATTTTTCAATGAAAGACCTCGGTGAAGCTACTTATATATTGGGCATCAAGATCTATAGAGATAGATCAAGACGCTTAATTGGACTTTCACAATGCACATACCTTGATAAAGTTTTGAAGAAGTTCAAAATGGATCAAGCAAAGAAAGGGTTCTTGCCTGTGTTACAAGGTGTGAAGTTGAGTCAGACTCAATGCCCGACCACTGCAGAAGATAGAGACAAAATGAAAGTCATTCCCTATGCTTCAACCATAGGTTCTATCATGTATGCAATGCTATGTACCACACCTGATGTGTGCCTTGCTATTAGTTTAGCAGGGAGGTACCAAAGTAATCCAGGAGTGGATCACTGGATAGCGGTCAAGAACATTCTGAAATACCTAAAAAGGACGAAGGATATGTTTCTCGTTTATGGAGGTGACAAAGAGCTCGTCATAAACGGTTACATCGATGCAAGCTTTGACACTGATCCGGATGACTCTAAGTCACAAACCGGATACATATTTTTATGAAATGGTGGAGCTGTCAGTTGGTGCAGTTCCAAGCAGAGCATCGTGGCGGGATCTACATGTGAAGTGGAATACATAGCTGCTTCGGAAGCAGCAAATGAAGGAGTCTAGATGAAGGAGTTCATATCCCATCTAGGTCTCATAACTAGTGCATCGGGTCCAATGAAAATCTTTTGTGACAATACTGGAGCAATTGCATTGGCAAAGGAATCCAGATTTCACAAGAGAACCAAGCACATCAAGAGACGCTTCAATTCCATCTGTGATCAAGTCAAGGAGGGAGACATAGAGATTTGCAAGATACATACGGATCTGAATGTTGCAAACCCGTTGACTAAGCCTCTCTCATGAGCAAAACATGATCAACACCAAGACTCCATGGGTGTTAGAATCATCACAATGTAATCTAGATTATTGACTCTAGTGCAAGTGGGAGACTGAAGGAAATATGCCCTAGAGGCAATAATAAAGTTGTTATTTATATTTCCTTATATCATGATAAATGTTTATTATTCATGCTAGAATTGTATTAAACGGAAACTTAGTACATGTGTGAATACATAGACAAATAGAGTGTCGCTAATATGCCTCTACTTGACTAGCTCGTTAATCAAAGATGGTTAAGTTTCCTAGCCATAGACATGCATTGTCATTTGATGAACAGGATCACATCATTAGAGAATGATGTGACTGACTTGGCCCATCTGTTAGCTTAGCACTATGATCGTTTAGTTACTGCTATTGCTTTCTCCATAACTTATACATGTTCCTATGACTATGAGGTTATGCAACTCCCGACTACTGGAGGAACACCTAGTGTGCTATCAAACGTCACAATGTAACTGGGTGACGATAAACATGCTCTACAGGTGTCTCTGATGGTGTTTGTTGAGTTGGCATATATTGAGATTAGGATTTGTTACTCCGTGTATCGGAGAGGTATCTCTGGGCCCTCTCGATAATGCACATCACTATAAGCCTTGCGAGAAATGTGACTAATGAGTTAGTTACAGGATGTAGCATTACGGAACGAGTAAAGAGACTTGCCGGTAACGAGATTGAACTAGGTATTATGATACCGACGATCGAATCTCGGGCAAGTAACATACCGATGACAATGGGAACAATGTATGTTGTTATGCAGTTTGACCGATAAAGATCTTCGTAGAATATGTAGAAACCAATATGAGCATCTAGGTTCCGCTATTGGTTATTGACCGGGGATGAGTCTCGGTCATGTCTACATTGTTCTCAAACCCGTAGGGTCCGCACGCTTAATGTTCGGTGACGATCGGTATTATGAGTTTATGTGTTTTGATGTACCGCAGATTGTTTGGAGTCCCGGATATGATCACGGACAGGACGATGAATCTCAAAATGGTTGAGACATAAAGATCGATATATTGGATGACTATGTTTGTACATCAGAATGGTTCCGGGTGAGTTCAGGCATATACCGGAGTACCGGGAGGTTACCGGAACCCCCTGGGAAGTATATGGGCCTTATTGGGCCATAGTGGGAGAGAGGAGAAGGGATCCTAGGAGGGGGCGCACCCCCAAGCCCAATCTGAATTGAGTGGGGGTTCGCCCCCCCTTTCCTTTCCCCTCTCTCCCCCTTCCTTCCTCTCCTAATCCAACTAGGGAAAGGGGGGGTCATCCTACATCCGTTGAGAGTACGACTCCCTTGGGCGCGCCATAGAGGGCCGGCCCCTCCCCCTCCTCCACTCCTTTATATATGGGGATGGGGGCACCCCATAGACACACAAGTTGACATTGTTTAGCTGTGTGCAGTGACCCCTCCACCATAATCCACCTTGGTCATATCATTGCAGTGCTTAGGCGAAGCCCTGCGCCGGTAGCTTGATCATCACTGTCATCACGCCGTCGTGCTGACGAAACTCTTCCTCGACACTCAGCTGGATCTAGAGTTCGCGGGACATCACCGAGCTGAACGTGTGCAGATCGCGGAGGTGCCGTACCTTCGGTGCTAGGATCGATCGGATCGTGAAGACGTACGACTACATCAACCGCGTTGTCATAACGCTTCCGCTTACGGTCTACGAGGGTACGTGGACAACACTCTTCCCCTCTCGTTGCTATGCATCACACTACTAGGAAAAGGGCTATAGCTAATATGGACATTAATGGTGCACCATGTATGTGGTGCGCACTGCTATATAGCAGTGGCGCACCAGATACAGGTGCGCCATTAGTGTCCTCATTACTAATGGCGCACCAGACACACGGTGCGCCATTACTAGCAAATTTTATTTTTTTATTTTTCCAAAACTATTAATGGCGCACCAGGGCACATTGCGCCATTACTAGTTTTAACTAGTAATGGCACACCACACGCTCTGTGCACCACTACTAACAATTTTTTACTTTTTTTCAAAACTAGTAATGGCGCACCTTGGTGAAGTGCGCCATTACTAGTTCAAACTAGTAATGGCGCACCACAACCACAGTGCGCCACTACTAACATTTTTTTTGCAAAACTAGTAATGGCGCACCCCTAACTGGTGCGCCATTAGTAACCAGGGTTACTAATGGCGCATTTTTAGGTGGTGCGCCATTAGTAACCTGAGACCAACTAGATATTTTGGACAGCCACCTACCACACTCACTTTCCCCACTTCATTCTCTCCACCTCCTCCTCCAAGCTTGTCTCGGCTGCCTCCTCCTCCTCACCTCATTTGCACCATAGATTCACCCAAATTAAGTGGTTAAATTACCTTTTTTGATAGGTAAGTAAGGGGAAAGCTTTGTTTATGTTGTAGATCTACTTTTTTCTCCCTCCAACAACGTGCACATGCACTTTTTATGGCCTAGCTAGATCTACGTATGTTTGTGGTGTTGCATATGTTTGTGGTGTTGCATATATGTTTGTGTTTGCAGGTACCGGTATTTGAAATGCGATAGTTGCCAATATTTTGCCGGAATGTTGATTCATTTCCGTTTCGGCGAGAATTTGGCACTATGCATTCTTTTTGGTCCTATTTTTAGGCAAAGTCATGCCAAATTTTTTCTTGGTTCTAAAATATCGTTTTGCTCTACCCCGCAGGCGACCATGGTCCGCACGATGACCGAAGGCATCGTGAATAGGTTTTTGAGCTCCGCGAAGGCCGAGATGCTTCAAAAGAACGAGACGGAGATAAGATGTCCGTGTCGAAGATGCAAGCTGAAGAGCCTTATTGCGGACCCGGATTCCGGGCAGGTGCGGGACCACCTGCTCTTGCGTGGTTTCATGGATGGCTATCGGTGGCAAGGTGATGAAGATGACTATGAAGTCGTCCATGGGGGCCGGGCAAGAAATGAGGAAGGGCAGCAAGACAACCACCGCGGCGAGGGCGGGCGAGAAGACGAAGAATCTCCAGGACATGATCACGACGGTGATGCTGTACACAGTCATCATGTAGAAGATGCCGGACATGATGATGAGGAAGATCAAGACGAAGGGCATGATCATGAAGATGAAGATGCGGAGCAGACGACGATGGACCATCGATGGGCTGGGTGCAGGACCCTCATATTCAAGAGCTGCTTCTCAAGCAGACGGATAACGCAAGAGCTGCCGCCCGAGAGAAAGCCAAGCTGGATCAACTGGAGATAGACGCGGTTACTCCATTGTATGAAGGATGCAGGCCCGAGGATACCCGCCTGAAAGTAACGCTCATGGCTCTGGAGATGAAGGTAAAACACAAAATGACCGACGCATGCTTCGACGAGAACATGTCATTCTGGCACGAACGTCTTCCCAAGGGGAACAAGTGCCCGACCAGTTTCGAGGAGGCGAAGAAAATCGTGTGTCCTCTGGATTTACCGCACGTGAAATACCATGTGTGCATGAACAATTGCATCATTTATCGGGACGAGCACGCGGAGTCTACCATATGTCCGGTGTGCGGCGTCACTCGATACAAGAAGAGGAAGAAAGCTCCTCGAAAAGTGGTGTGGTACTTTCCGATCACTCCTCGTCTGCAGCGGTATTTCGCGGACCCTAAGCTAGCAAAGCTCCTGCGTTGGCATGCGGATAGGGAGGAGAAGAAGCGAGAAGATGACGGAAATGATCCGGAGATAAATAAAAAAGACAAGATGCTGAGTCACCCTAAGGATGCGAGCCAGTGGCAAGCGTTGAACTTCGAACACCCAGAATTTGGGGACGATCCAAGGAACATCGTGCTGGGCGCGAGCAGCGATGGAGTCAATCCGTTTGGCAGCCAGAGGAGCACACATAGCACCTGGCCTGTGTTTGTGTGGATGTACAACCTTCCCCCTGGTTGTGCATGAAGAGGAAGTACATTCACATGAGTATGCTAATTGAAGGGCCGAAACAACCAGGGAACGACATCAATCTGTATCTGGGGCTGCTGAAAGAGGAGCTAGACACGCTGTGGAAAACGCCAGCCAATACGTGGGACACCGCAGAGAAAGAATATTTCCCTATGAGAGCCGCACTGCTCACGACGGTGCACGACTATCTCAGTTACGGATATGTCATAGGGCAGGTGGTCCACGGATTTTCTGGATGCGTCAGGTGCATGGATGACACAACGTATCGCCAGCTAGATAGAGATCCTGGGTCTTCGAAAACCGTGTTCATGGGACATCGAAGGTGGCTTCGCGATGATGACCCATGGAGAAAACGCAAGGATCTGTTTGATGGTGAAACCGAACCCCGAAGACGCCCGCGTATGAGGAGCAGGGAGGAAATAAACGAGCTGTTGAAAAATTGGAAAGATTGCCCACTCCCGGGAAAGAAGCAAAAGGCTCCAGAGCCGGGAAAGAAGTGAAAGGCGCCAGAGCCGTTGCTGAAGGTATGGAAAACGAGGTCTGTTTTCTGGGACTTGCCGTACTGGAAGATCCACCGTGTGCCTCACAGCCTTGATGTCATGCATATCACGAAGAACGTGTGCGAGAGTCTGCTTGGTACCCTGCTCGACATGCCAGAGAGGACCAAAGATGGGCCGAAAGCAAGGGCAGACTTGAAATCAATGGGCATCAAGGAGGAGCTTCACGCTGCTGCTGCTGCTGCTGATGATGATGAGGCGAAGCAGGACGCGGAAAGTCGTCGCAAAGGCAAAAAGGCCAAGAAGACCGGAAATGACTACCCTCCCGCGTGCTTCACTCTAAGTCAGGAGGAGATCGAGCAGTTTTTCACCTGCCTCGTAGGAGTAAAACTTCCTTACGGTTACGCGGGGAAGATAAGCAGATACCTAGACTCAGCGAAGCAGAAGTTCAGCGGGATGAAGTCTCACGACTGTCACGTGTTGATGACGCAGATACTTCCTGTTGCAATCCGTGGGATCATGGACGCGCACGTCCGTGAAATGCTATTTGGCCTATGCAACTTTTTCGACGTCATCTCTCGGAAGTCGGTTGGCGTGAGGCAACTCAGAAGGCTACAGGAAGAGATCGTGGTGATACTATGCGAGCTTGAGATGTACTTCCCGCCCGCATTCTTCGATGTTATGGTGCATCTGCTGGTCCATATCGTGGAGGATATCATCCAACTCGGGCCGACGTTCCTGCACAGCATGATGCCGTTCGAAAGGATGAATGGTGTCATCAAAGGATACGTTCGCAACATGTCACGTCCAGAGGGAAGCATAGCCAGGGGCTTTCTGACCGAAGAGTGCATCTCCTACTGCACGAATTATCTAGGCATCGAGAACCCCGTTGGTCTGCCCGTCAACAGGCACCTCGGCAGGCTCGCTGGATGGGGTCACCGCGATGGTCGCCGCGAAATGCATGTCGACTTCGAGGGTCGACTCGCCGACTTTGAAAGAGCAAACCTAGTCGCGCTACAACACATAGACGTGGTCGATCCTTGGGTGGTAGAGCACAAAACCTTTATTGAGAAGACGTACAATGACCGAGGCCAACAGAGGACGGACGGAGATATAATCAAAGAGCACAACTCATGTTTCACGCGTTGGTTCAAGGAGAAGCTTCTGTCGTACCCTTTACATGAGGATTCTTCCGCGGAAGAAAAACTCATATTCGCCTTGTCACAGGGCGCCGAGCACAACCTGATGACCTATGAGGCGTACGATATCAACGGCTACACATTCTACACCGAGGACAAGGACATGAAGAGCGATGGTTATCAGAACTCCGGGGTAATGATGGAATCCTACACCGGTAACGACAAGGACAGATACTACGGAAGGATCGAGGAGATCATGGAGCTGAGCTACGCTGGAGAGAAGGTCCCGATGTTCCGTGTCAGATGGGCCAAGAGCGTCATAAAAGAAGACCGGTATTTCACCACCATGGTTATACCCGAAGCCAAATCCAAGACCGCAGGCGCAAACGTCACCGTGAAAAATGAGCCATGGGTACTTGCTTCCCAAGTGGACAAATGCTTCTTCATTACCGACCCGTCAAAGCCCAGTCGTGTTGTCGTGAGGAGAGGCAAAATGAAGATCATCGGAATGGATGGAGTGGCCAATGAGCAAGACTTCGACAAGTATGGCAACCCGAAGATGGAACATGACGACGACGATGAAGTGCCATACACCACAAGAAGAAGCAGGACCACCCTACCTAAAGGACGTCCGTACCACAGAAGAACTCCATTTGCGAAAAAGAAGGGCAAGAAGATTGTGAAAAGATAGCTAGCTAAGATCGATTGTATTTAAATCGTAGTCTTCATTTCTCGATAGTAATTCGACATATTGAAATGATATTTCTTCTGTTCTAGTCCTCATGAATATTTATTTATGTTTATTATGGTATTGAATTTCTAACTCACAAAAAGTATTGAATTTGTTAATATTTTTTGAACTCATGAATATTTTTAAATTTCATGGGCACGTTTTGAATTCGTGAATATTTTTTCAAATTTGATGATATTTTTTCATATTCATAAATGTTTTACCAATTCACAAATGAATGCAACTAAAAATCCAAAAAAAAAACAAATTTGATGATATTTTCAAATAACAAATTTGATGATATTTTCAAATAACAAATTTGATGATATTTTTTCATATTCATAAATATTTTCAAATAATAAATTTGATGATATTTTTTCATATTCATAAATATTTTCAAATAACAAATTTGATGATATTTTTTTAAAAATTATTACTGTTTTTATAAAAAATTATTACTGTTTCATATTCATATTCATTTTCTAAAAAAATTAGATGCAACAAAAAATAATAATAATAAATAATAATAAAAGAAAAATAAAAATAATTACTAATGGCGCACCGCTGGGTGGTGTGCCATTGACATCCAAAAAAAGTTACTTATGGCGCACTGCTGGGTGGTGCGCCATTGCTATAAAAAAAGGTTACTTATGGCACACCGCTGGGTGGTGCACCATTGCTATCCAAAAAAAGTTACTATGGCGCACCGCTAGGTGGTGCGCCATTGCTATCCAAAAAAAAGTTACTTATGGCGCACCGCTAGGTGGTGCGCCATTGCTATCCCTCCCCCGATTAAAATCCCTAATCTCCGATCCCCATTGCTATCTCTCCCGCAACTAGCATTTCCCTCCACCAGACCGCCGCTGCCGCCCCAAACCTTCCCAGCAGCTCCTCCGCCGCCCACCACTGCCGGCGTAGCCCCCCACCACTGCAGCTCCTCCGCCGCCCACAAGTCGACACCCCATCCACCCTCCACCAGACAGCAAGCCACCACGGCCCCCAACCATCCCACCGCCGACCCGCAACCATCCCACCTCCGACGGCCGCCCTCCAACCAAATCATCGACGTTGTCGCCCCCCATCACGGTAGCCCCCTCCACCATCCTCTGCCGCCCCAACAACCACTCCACTACCCCCGGCCACCACCGTCGTCGCTCCACTCCAGAGCAGCGCCGTCGAGCACCCATTTGACAAGGAGCACCACCGTCGTCACCGAGCCACTCCACCGGCAGCCACCATCCTCGTGTGCTTCCTCCTCGAGCAGGCCTCCCCGCAAGCGTCACCGAGCACCAAGCCGCGGGTCTGCCCCCTCCACACGCCCCTGAAGCAGCAAACCCTCAGCCCTCCTCTCCAGCGAGCAGATCTGCATCCTCGGGCTTGGTATCTCTGCTTTAATTTGGCTCTCATTTTCTATGACTGATGTATCCATGTTTTCATTTTGGAGCAATGGTGGTTTAGTATGGAGGTAACTTGACTAATTTGTCTTCCAAATTTGTACTGAACTTTCTATCATTTGTACTGGTTTCTGGTTTGGGTAACTTGTATGTCCATGCATTGGTTAATATTGTGTAGTGTTTGTGTTAAGGTACTATGATCATTATGTAAAAGGCATGGGAAAAGATTATCATGAAGCCTAAACTTTTGTCCAACACCATCCTGCGGCTTAAACTATTATCTTCTATTTATAGGCATAAGCATCTTTTTAGCGGCGATTTAGTAAACAACCACTTGTCTGCTAATGATATAATGTGTGAAATTCTGCTGATGATGTGATGTGGCAAATCATTTTTTTTCTTTACTGCTAATGGTCTGAAAAATAAAATCTCTGCTACTATTTGTTAGTGTAACACTTGGATGAATACAAGTCACTTTGGATGCGAGTTACTTCTAATATGTCTTAAATAGGAAATTTTGTTGGCAAAACATCATCAAGCATGCTGTGCTTGGATCATAATTTTCATTATGTTGTTAGAGGTTTTCTTTTTAGAACACAAAAATGGTCTTTGTTTGTTGGTATTATTCTATTTCTGAATTTGACTTTTGGTGCCCTATAGCACTGAAACAACAAGGTTCATGGCTCTGGTTTTTAGCTTCAAGTCTCCGAAACAAACTGAAGCTACCCTTGTGTACTGCACTCGCATCCTCAACATCCTCAACATCTTCCTAGCCCCCTTCATTATATGCATCCCTGTTCCTTCGAAAATAGTGAAGCAGCCTGCAGTAGTGTAGCTGTACCAAAATCACATATGCCCTAATGTATACAGTCATGTTTTTATGCCATTCTGACTTGTCCTCTGGGACTTCTCTCCTGTGATGTCTGTTTTGGTTCTACAAAAACCCATTCAGTAGTGTGGGACTGTGGATCATTAGCAAGGAAACTGTGCTTTAGTTCAGACTTCAGAGATATTTGCCTTTGCTTCAATAGGTAGTTTGGCCACAGTCTACATATAATAGCATAATTTGTTGTCCTGCATTGGAATACATCACACTAATACTGTATACGAATTAGGGTCCTTACGTTATGTTCTATTCCATGCAGCGAAGGCAATTTTCATCTAAGTTGAGCTGATTTTGATTTCCGTATGTTTTGGGGGGACAACAGATATTGCTATATGTTCATTCTTGAGGGTACAGACTTGCTAAACTATTGATGATTTTTTGTTGGGTGACCTATTAGATCTGGAATGGAAGCTCACATATGTTGGATCATATAATGCTTACCAAAGGTTTCAATATTTTGCTGTTACCATTGTTCTTTGAGCATAATTCTTTTTTATTTCCTACTATCCTTTTTCATTTCCATTTATATGTGTGAACTTTTTATTTTGTCCATATGAAAGCAAAGGACGATATGGTCTGTGGCCTTTTCATCCATTTGAAAGTAGAGGCACATTGTGGTGCTGCTTTGTTTCTGTGATCACATTGAGAAAGACTTGTAAAGATGATGATTGTGTCGTGATGATTTTGCTAGTTTGCTGGGTTTTGTCTCCGACCATTGTGTCGTGATGATTTTGCAGGTTCCCCGAGAGGCCTTTGAGTTTGCCGGAGTGTCGATTAACTTCCGTTCCTGAAAATTCGGGTACTCCATATGTCCTATTTTTAGCAAAGGTCATGCTGAAATTTTCCATGAATTTTAGCATGAGTTTGCTAAAAATAGGACATATGGGGTACTTGCGACTAATGCATGGGCCGGGGTATCTTAGTACTTAATTAAGTAGGATCAACTGCCTCTTGTGTTATACATATAGAAGTGTGATATCAACTCATAGTTATTACTCTATCTGTCACCATATATGTGTATCCAACCTTGTGAACTTGTTTCATTTTGTAGTCTGTGTTAACTCAAGTATGTGTGATATATATACATATGTGTGTGCCTGTGATATAATACTCTGTTTGGGATAGTTTAACCTGCAAGTTGCCTTCTCTGTTTCTTTGGCTGTGAGGGGGTAGCATGATCGGAAGCACTAGCGCTCTTTTCCTAGGCACTCGAGTAGGCGGTGTTGTCGATGCGATCTGCCATTTAGAGTACCCATATATATCAGTCAACCTAGGGTGCCTCGGCATTGATGAACCCTAAATGATGAAAAATTAACTTAGCATTTAGGGTGCCTCAGCGTCGACAAACCCTAAATGATAAAACCTTGGCTTTTAGGGTGCCTCGGTGTCAATAAAAACCTAAATGCTGAAAGCTTAGGATTTTAGGGTGCCTCGGCGTCGACAAACCCTAAATGATAAAAGCTTAGCTTTTAGGATGCCTCGGTGTCAACAAACCCTAAATGATGAGACCATGATAATTCCTCACAAACCCTAAATGATGAGATCTTGTTCCTTAACAATAACCAACTTTTTGACCAAACTTTTTTCCTATTTAGAGGGAAACATGGCCCACAACAATGAGGTCGGCGGTTCGGGCAAGGCATTCTGGGAGCTATCCCAGGAGATGGAGGAAGAACCTCACCGCTATGAGGACGCCGCGGAAGACACCGATCCTGACTACACAACCCCTAGTGGTGTCGGGGATGACACCACTGATGGTGCCACCGAGGATGCCACCACTGATGATGGCAGCGCACGCACAGATGGCAGCCAACCGAAGAGGCAACGGAAGGACCGGCGCCTGAACGTGCTCGGCACCGTCAAGGAGGAATTTATTGAAGTGTCCTCCGAGGGGCATCCAACGGCGCCCCCAGAAATACTCAAGGGGTACGCGGGACAGCTCGGGTGCATTCTCCGAAGCACCATCTCGATCAACACCGAGAACCTAAGGCATCGTGACCGAGGGAATTTGCGCAACCTCCTCTTCACGAAGTTGCACGAACGATACAAGTTCCCCGGTGACTTCGCAAACACACGCCTCTCAGGGTATAAAGTGAACAGTGCCGCCCTCACAAAGATGAGCATGGCCCTGGCTACTTGGAGAGCCTTGGTAGAGAATGATTGAAAAAGGTGATAGTTATGAGAAGATCAAGGAGAAAAATCCTTTGATCAGCGAAGATGACTACCGGGAGTTCAAGATCAAGTGCGAGAGCAACGCATCTGTGGAATCAAGTCAGTGGGGGAAAGATATGCGGGACTTGAACTTAGGGGGTCCATAAACTCGGTCCCGGCGGTTACAGAGTGGCGGAACCTATATGGGACAAGGAGGACGTGGAGCGTGCCAAGAAAGGCCTACCACCCCTCTTCGAGAAATACCGTGACAAGCAGACCAGGAACTATGTCAGAACCCAGTACAAGATTGACCCGGTAACCAAGGAGCTTACCGCGGATGCGAAGACCAAGGTGCTTGAGCGTGTTCTGGTAAGGAATACACCTCCGCGTAATTAGCTCCATATGGTTGCATTCTAATTAATGAAGCCAAATTTCTAATTGGTTCATGTTCCTTTCGCAGGACACTGAAAGTAGTAGCGTGGGGTCATCTTAGAGGTCCCCTTTCGACACCCCTTTAAATAGGGCGTTGAACGTAATGAAAAACAAGGATAAGCTCAGTAAGCTGACGTCAGCTGGTCGTGTGGCCGGCAAAGGCTTGTCCACGAAATGGTCAGAGTACTATACCGCTGGGCGAAAGGAGAGAAAGACCAGCTCGGAAAGCCAGGAGCGTGAGGTTCAACAACTCAAGGCACAAGTGGCGTGGATTCCGGAGATCATCGAAGAGCAAGTGCAAGACCAACTGGGAGCGACGATCACCGCCATTATGCCTACCTTGGTTTCTGGGCTGCAGGCGTGGATTGCGGGCGGCCAACAGGGGCCGCCCCCGATTCCTAGCTTCACGGGCAGCAACTCGCGCAACGCGCTGGCGGCGCCATTGATGTCTCCGGCGGAGGCGGCATTGGTGTCTCCCTCGGCGGCACCGGCATTGCAGCTTAATACACCCGGGTGTGGGAAGAATACGCCGGCCGACACCTCGGCAGCAAGCGGCCCCTCTGTCACTTGCACACCCGCCGTTGGGGGTGCCTCGACATTAGCCAAGCTCTACACCATCACGGTAACTAATTAAGCCTCTTGGCCGATGAATTCATCTCCTTGCCTTTGACTGGGCATCCCTGACGCCCTACATGTTTTCGCAGGGCGCCGCCGACGTTCCGTGCACTCTCCTGCACTTCTTGAATGACAAGTTGGTCGATGTCGCCAAGGGCAGAATTGTTCAACCGGGCAGCCGCGTGTTCCACGGTAATCAGATGCCACCCACCGTTTATAGGGTTCAACTAGTTCAGGTGCTGTCGGGCTTCGACGACATGTTACCTCCGTATCGACCCCATGGGGCCGACGAAGATGATGTGATGACCCTCAGTGCCTGCATAAGCTGGCCCATGCTTTGGCCGAAGAGCCAGATTTGTTTGGGGGTGGGGGACACCACCCCACAGATAACACCGCCAGTCGTGCCGGCACCAAGACATGGCAAGACCCCCGCAATGCTACCGGACATGCCAGACATGGATATGGCACAAGATCCGGACATCCATATGGCACAGGATCCAGACGACGCCGACGACGACAACGACAGTACATTTACCAACGTCGATAAGTACTTCAACAAACATGGGTACGGTGACGAATTCTTGGGGCCTCCTTCTCAAGAACCCAACCCTGCAAAAGACGATCTAGCTGGTACCGCTGAGAAACCCAGTTGCAACAGGCTTCGTCTGGCATTCGGTTCTCAGGAGACGTCTCCAGCGGCCGCCTTCACCGAGCCTTAGATAGCCGAGGTGCGAAATATTATCAGCCCCAACACACTCAAGAAGGCTGTCTGTGAGCAGAAATCGATCCCATTACAGCAGAAGAAGAAGGGACGGGAAAGAAAGAGTAACAAGGGTGCGAGCCAGCCGGCACCGAGTACGATCCGTGCTTAGGACGGGCCACCTTCACCTAAGGATATCTCGAGAAGGGTGCATGTGGCGGGTAGGCCGATGCTACCGACTAATCTGCTCAATGCTGCCACTGGTGCTATGCGGAGTCTGCATGACAGTGTTCTTCTATGGAAAAGTGGCGTCTCCAAGAGAATGATGTGGCATACCCGGTTTTCGTGGCCAAGGTGCTAGAGGGCAAGGGCTTTGTGGATAGCGCCATCGAGGGTATGATCGTCCTGTGGTTTGATGACATCTTCTCTATGTTTAACCTTCATCCGCTGCACTACACCTTCGTTCGGCTATTTTTGCTGAGTATGGAGATGCGGATCATTAGAGACAAGACCCCGGACATCGTGATAGTCGACCCCTTCTACATGCGTGCCAAGATCTTGGGCAGCGCTGGGGACCGGCAAGTCGCGAGTTCATACCTTGAAGGCGTCATTCTGGCAAACCCAGATAAGGATAACTTCCTCGTGCCTTACTTTCCCGAGTAAGTCATCCCCTCACCGCCCCGTAACATATGATTTCTTAGATTTCGATCGTTCTTTTTTTTCTAACATTCCGTGTTTTGTGCAGTGACACACATTGCACACTCATCCTCTTAAGCCCGAAATATTCCATGGCCACGTATTTCGACTCGGACCATCAGTCGAAGAAAGACTACACAAATATCAAGAAAGTTCTTGGTGATGTTCTCCCCGGCTACGCCACATCTGGAGGCACCTTTAGCAGGCCAATTCGTAGGTACGACAAGCACATGTTCGCCCACAAAACGACGTTCCCCTGCATCAAGCAGCCGCCTGGCGGTCAGAAGGATGCCTACTATGCCCTCCATCACATGCAAGCGATCGTACGGGACCATAATCACCTTCTGCTACCAAATCATCTCAAAGATTGGGCTGCAAGCTTGTCGGCAATCCAGGACGCGAACATCAGACAAGAATTCTTTCGCATCCAATCAGAGTTTGCGGAAATCATCCATACAGATGTCCTTCGTACCTCGGGGCAGTTCTACGTCAGATATCAACCGTCCAACAGTGAGATAGAAACAACGCTACAAATGCAGGCTGACAACGCCCGCGATTTCATGACCATCACGACAGACGGCGGCTTCATCCATGCTCCGGTCCCTGAGTCGAGTCGAAAGTAGTGATGCTATGTAGTTCTGAAATATCGATTAGCTCATGTTGTAATTAAACTTTAATGAACTCGTATGTCTCTTTGGTTTGGACAGTCGCTCAACTTATATGTAATCGATGCTATTTATTAGTAGGAGCATGAATCATGCTATTAATGTCTTGCTTTTCTCTTCTGATCCTTTTGTTGCATACTTATCAATTGCTTATGTATTTTCTCTGAATTGCTACTAACGTTTTGTTTGGCTAGTGCATAGAGATGCCGTCGTATGTCGTGTACAAGGGTAAGGTTCCCGGAGTCTATGATGACTGGGAGGAGTGTCAGAGACAGGTTCACCGTTTTAGTAGTAACAGTTACGAAGGGTACACCACTAGGGCGGAGGCGGAAGCTAGATATGCGCGCTATCTAGCGGGAGAGAGGAGGGAGCAGAGGAGGAGCCGGATTAAGACTAGTTTCATCGCGATGATGCTAATCGTGATGACCGCAACTCTCTTCTATGTGATGGTAGTTTAGATGATCGATATCGACTTGTAATGTGAATGCAAACTCGCTACTCGCGGTCTCGAGACTTGTAATGTTCTAACTTTGTTCGGTCTTTTGAATTCGGAGACTAATATGATGAATTGTATTCGGGGACTAATCTTCTATTGTGTTCGATAAATCTGCTGTTGCTGTGTGGTGCTGCCTATATTCTGTCTAGTAATATATTTTGTAACCTGTGCAAATATCAGAAAATAAAAAAATAATTCCTAATATTCATACTAGTGGTGCACCACACAACACTTTAGTGGTGCACTGCAATAACAACACTAGTGGCGCACTGCCTAGTAGTGCGCCATTAGTAACCCAGAGCACAAGGTAAATATGGCCCCCTGAGAGGCATACTAATGGCGCACCATGGGACATACTAATGGCGCACTGGCTGGTGCGCCACTACTATCTGGTATACTAATGGCGTGATGATAGTGGCGCACCTGTAGTGCGTCATTAATGGCCAAAACAGGTGCGCCACTAACATGCCTTTTCCTAGTAGTGTCACCATGATAGATCTTGCGTGTGCATAGGATTTTTTTTGAAATTATTGCGTTCCCCAACACTGAATACTCGCACAAACAAACACCAACCTTGCACCCAATGCGATAAAGGGGTTGTCAATCCCTTCATAGTTATTTGCAACGTGAGATCTGATAGAGATGGATAAACGGTAAAGTAATATTTTGGTATTTTTGGTTTATGGAATGGGAAGTCAAAGATTGCAAAAGAAAGTAAATAGGAAACTAGAATTGTAGATCGGAAACTTATATGATGGAAAATAGACCTGGGGACCATAGGTTTCACTAGAGGCTTCTCTCAAGAAATAAGATATTACGATGGGTGAACAAATTACTGCCGAGCAATTGATAGAAAAACACAAAGTTATGACGATATCTAAGGCAATGATCATGAATATAGGCATCACGTCCGTGTCAAGTAGATTGAAACGATTCTGCATCTACTACTATTACTCCACACATTGACCACTATCCAGCAGAGTATTAAGTTCATAAAAAATGGAGTAACGCCTTAAGCAAGATGACATGATGTAGAGGAATTAACTGAAACAATATGATTAAAACCCCATCTTTTTATCCTCGATGGCAACAATACAATATGTGTTGGTTCCCCTTCTGTCACTAGGATCGAGCACGGCAAGATTGAACACAAAGCTAAGCACTTCTCCCATTGCAAGAAAAACCAATCTAGTTGGCCAAACCAAATCGATAGTTCAAAGAGACTTGCAAAGATATCAAATCATGCATAAAAGAATTCAGAGGAGATTCAAATAATATTCATAGATAAGCTGATCATAAATCCACAATTCATTGGATCTCGGCAAACACACCGCAAAAGTGTATTACATCGAATAGATCTCTAAGAACATCGAGGTGAACTTCGTATTGAGAATCAAAGAGAGAGAGTAGAAGTCATCTAGCTACTAGCTGTGGACCCGTAGGTCTGAGGTAAACTATTCACGCTTCATCAAAGAGGCAATGGTGTTGATGTAGAAGCCCTTCGTGATCGAATCCCCCTCCGGCAGGATGCCGAAAAAGGCCCCAAGATGGGATCTCATAGGTACAGAAGGTTGCAGCATTGGAAAAGTGGTTTCGTGGCTCCCCTAGAAGTTTTTGGGGTATATGTGCATATATAGGAGGAAGATCTAGGTTAGGGGGTCATCGAGGGGCCTACAAGGTTGGGGGCACGCCCTACCCCCTGGGTGCACCGTCCACCCTTGTGGCTGTCTCGTGGCTCTTCCGACTTGCACTCTAAGTCTCCTGGGTGCCTTTTGGTCCAAGAAAAATCATCGTGAAAGTTTTATTCCGTTTGGACTCCGTTTGGTATTCCTTTTCTGCGAAACTCTAAAACAAGGAAAAAAACAGAAACTTGAACTGGGCTCTAGGTTAATAGGTCAGTCCCAAAAATCATATAATATAGCATATTAATGCATATAAAACATCCACACCAGATAATATAATAGCATGGAACAATCAAAAATTATAGATACGTTGGAGACGTATCAGGCAAGCCTGGTTAGGTTGAAGCCTCATGAAGAACATGTCCTAAGATTTCCCCAGCAGGTTTGCCGGGGCCGCCAAGGGCGATTCACCCCGCCAAGACTCCACCGCTCTACCGCACAGTGACGCAAGTCAGTTATCAGTGTGGTGTCGAGCCCCCAAGTGATTATGTGGCTGACATTTGGCACGTGGCAGCCATTTGGAAGGAAGATTCCCCCTAAATGACACCCTCCAGAGGCGTGTCATGCCGACAGGTAGAAGATGGTTAAGCAGTGCGGCAGGCTTGCCAGGCTGCGCCCACAGCATGCCACATAGCAGTGCATTTAATGCACTTTGTCCTAACTGCCAGAGTTAGGCATGATAGCACTGTTGGCTATCTAATCAGTAGATAATGACTGATTTGCCACTGTGGTAGCCCCTTAGCCTATAAAAGGAGGACCATGTCAACCTAAAAGAGGATTCAGACCCTTGTACATTCACACGCGTAGCTGCTCTCCCCGAGGCAACCTTGCTAGGCTTGAGCATTGCGTGTCCATCGCGGTCCTTACTTCAATCCACCAAAGCAGGAGTAGGTTTTACGCTTCGCAGCGGCCCGAACCTGGGTAAAAACCACCAGTGTCACCCCTGTCGTGCTGTCCCATGACTTCCGCTCTTTGCGCAATGTGCCCTCCCCCCTTGCCAAACCACAGGGGGCTGTTAGGCCCATAGGTGATCATGTTCCACCACGACACTTAGGATTGTCCCATTATATCTACACTATGATGTGCGAAGTTGCTTTGTGTCCTACTAGCACCAATCCACCCTTTAAAGCTAAACAATACACCAATCATAATTGCAAAGCTTAGTTGTTCCAATACGAATGTGACATGATATTCATATTAGTTAACATACATACATTTAGTTGGTCAGGTAATGCTCCCACTTGAGTTTCCAAATGCCTGTGGCCACATAGAGAGAGACAGTATGGAATTGCATTTCTTTGGATGCTCTGATTCAACATGGGTGGGCAACCAACATTGTATAAAAAGAAATGGAATCTCCATAATATGCTCCCTCTTCTATTCTTTAAAATGTTCCTCTCCTGTTCTTATTTATAAGTAAAGTACGTTCCTCGTCAAGAAGGCAAGCAGGGACATCTATAGTCGACAGGTCTATTTGGCCGCTTCTACAAGTTGCTTCTAGCAATTCAAGTTGGTCTACCATAATATCCAGGAAATGTTGGGAGTTGTGCGGCCTTTGAGAGACTAGACTGGTAGTAATAGTAGCACGCCTTCAGGTGAATAAAGCTGGCCTGTAGGTGATCGATAGGCTTTCAATTAGTAGCGGCAATACAACCCCATATTTTCCAACTAGTTCCACTTCCCTGATTTATTTATGATTCTTATGGTGTCCCCCTTTTATCGACAATACAATCTGCATAGTGGCTTTGTGTTGTATTAGCAGCACTCCACCCTTTAAGCGAAACTACATGCCACTCACTAGTACAACGACGTGCTACAAAAATAGTTTTAAACCCCTTTCCGCGACGACATTTGGAAGTGTCGCCAAGTGAGTCTGGGCGATAGGGGGGTCCTTCCCACACGACCCAGAAACCGTCGGGGATAGGACACAGGCTGGGGCCAAATGAGCTCATGTGCGATCGGGCAAGGCAATGAAACCCAATCATTTCCATTCGTATGTACATCCCACATGGTGAATCCCAGAAAATCATTTCCGTTCGTATGTATATCACACATAGTTCTTTGTGTGGAAACGTTTGTGCAAGGTGGCCTAACGCAAACAGTTCGCTGATGGAAGCCGTGTGTGATTGTTAGTTGATCGAACACGCCTACTTTCTAGAAACTGTGCGGGTAGTTTGAGTTCATCGCCCACGGTGCTGTCTGAGTAACCGTCTGTAATAAAAAAACCCTAATAAGCAGGGTAATTAGCCTATTATTGATAATCCATGTACTAATCAAATTGATATTTCTTATAAAACACATCAGATATTTCATATCCGTATAACAGCAACCAAGATTCATAATCGAATTACATCAGATAGCTTCGGCACTCAGTTATGCCATTACACAACAACACCAAGTTTCACATGCAACATCAAAAACCTTTGGAAAGTAGCATCATACACGGTAAATAGACATATGAATCTCATCTGGGAAACTGCAGCAGCGGAAGGCAAATATTGAGCCTTCAGTGATGTTGAATGTCCTTGCAACTTTAGGCCAGTGGCTATGGATAATTGCCCGCCCAACCTTCGTCCTCTTCAGCAAGACTTCAATATTGTACCGTGGGTATTGAATGAATACCTTCCTCGCCTCTTGACCGTGTAGGTGGTTTGAGAGGTAATCATCAGTGAACTATTTTGAAAAGTACTGAAAACAAAGATATGCGTAAATCGCTGTTATAAATTTTGAAATGGCGCAAGGGGTAAAAACAAGGTAAAAGAGTTAGTACCATCCTATAGTTGACTGATGTCTTCTTAATTGTGCAAACAAAGAACTTGCTATTATTCATCGCAAGTTTCTTCATCCTAACAATCTTTCTGAGTTTCTTGACTTGACTGATATTCATGGACATCTCATTTCCCCATATGCAAAATGGATCGAACAGTGGGTCTAAGCCTCTAACAGCAGGACCTACATGTGCAACACAAAATTGTAAGAAATCTGAATATTAGAATGATTCCTACAACTGCACAATAATGTGCTATTAGCAAAGGACCATGCTTGGACAAACCTCGATGGTAAACCGCAGTGCACCAAGATATTTTATATCGCATCCCACATGATTCTTTCTAGTAAACTATTTGTGGTATACCTGATTTTTTCATTATGTTTTGAAAGACAAAATGGTGTTACGGAGGGAAAGGATGGTGTTTGAATTGCTAGAACATTTACGTACAGTGAACATGCAACTAGTACATGAGTGTCGTGTTTAAATTTGGAATTATTCCGAGTTCGTTTGGCATTTTAATGCATTAATTGAGTTTCTGGGCATTTAATGTGCATAATTCAAATTTGAACTACAAGCACATGTTCCAGTGCACCAAAGTTTGTTGAAAAATCACATGTGTCTCTTTGAAAGAATTTATAGGTCCCATGCAAGAAATGGGAATGAAATTCAAACATGTGGGCGCCGTGGCTCGGCCGGAAAGATTGAGAAACTTGGTTTTTTAATTCCTGTAAATCCAAAAGAAGCCTGAAAATCATGAAACTTGGCATGGTGTCATGACATGGCACCAACATGCTGCGGTATTTTTTTGATCGAATTGGGACAAGCTTTGGTGTAAGCTTCTTTCAAACCAGATCTTCCCTCAAGAAGGCTCGTGGTTCCGAGAGGGAACGTGTCACCTCCATGTGCGAAACAACATACATACACTGCCTTCTCCTTCCTTAATTTTTTTACACAGGTAGATTAGACCAAATAGAAGTATCGTGCTAAATTTTGGAATTATTCCGGGTTCGTATGGCATTTTTATGCATTAATTGAGTTTCTGCGCATTTAATGTGCATAATTCAATTTTGAACTACAAGCACATGCTCCAGTGCACCTAAGTTGGTTGAAAAAATCACATGTGTGTCTTTGGGTGAATTTATAGGTCCCATGCAAGAAATTGGAATGAAATTCAAACATGTGGGCGTCATGGCTCGACCGGAAAGATTGAGAAACTTGTTTTTTTAATTCTTGTAAATCCAAAACACGCCTGAAAATCATAAAATTTGGCATGGTGTCATGACATGGCACCAACATGCCGCGGTAATTTTTTTGGCCGAATTGGGACAAGCGTTGGTGTAAGCTTTTTGCAAACCAGAGCTTCCCTCAAGAAGACTCGTGGTTCCGAGAGGGAACGCGTCACCTCCGTGTGTGAAACGACATACATACATTGCCTTCTCCTGCCTTAAGTATTTTACACAGGTAGATTAGACCAAATAGAAGTATCGTGCTAAATTTTGGAATTATTCCAGGTTCGTTTGGTCTTTTTTATACATCAATTGAGTTCCTGGGCATTTAATGTGCATAATTGAAATTTGTACTACAAGCACATGCTCCAGTGCACCAAAGTTGGTTGAAAAATCACATGTGTGTCTTTGGGTGAATTTATAGGTCCCATGCAACAAATGGGAATGGAATTCAAACATGTGGGCAACGTGGCTTGGCCGGAAAGATTGAGAAACTTGGTTTTTAATTCCTATAAATCCAAAACACGCCTGAAAATCATGAAACTTGGCATGGTGTCATGACATGGCGCCAACATGCCGCGGTAAATTTTTTGGCCGAATTGGGACAAGCTTTGGTCTAAGCTTCTTGCAACCGGAGCTTCCCTGAAGAAGGCTCGTGGTTCCGAGAGGGAACGTGTCACCTCCGTGTGTGAAACGACATACGTACACTGCCTTCTCGTGCCTTAATTTTTTTACAGAGGCAGATTAGACCAAACAGAAGTATCATGCTAAATTTTGGAATTATTCCGGGTTCGTTTGGCCTTTTTATACAATAATTGAGTTTCTGGGCATTTAATGTGCATAATTCAAATTTGAACTACAAGCGCATGCTCCAATGCACCAAAGTTGGTTGAAAAATCACATGTGTGCCCTTAGGTGAATTTCTAGGTCCCATGCAAGAAATGGGAATGAAATTCAAACATCTGGGCATCGTGGCTCGGCCGGAAAGATTGAGAAACTTGGTTTTTTAATTCCCGTAAATCCAAAAAACGCCTGAAAATCATGAAACTTAGCATGGTGTCATGACATGGCACCTACATGCCACAGTAAATTTTTTGGCCGAATCGGAGTTCCCCTCAAGAAGGCTCGTGGTTCTGAGAGGAAACGTGTCACCTCCGTGTGCGAAACGACATACGTACACTGCCTTCTCCCGCCTTAATTTTTTTACACATGCGGATTAGACCAAATAGAAGTATCATGCTAAATTTTGGAATTATTCCAGGTTCGTTTGGCTCTTTTTATACATTAATTGAGTTGCTGGGCATTATTGTGCATAATTCAAATTTGAACTACAAGCACATGCTCCAGTGCACCAAAGTTGGTTGAAAAATCACATGTCCTTCGGTGAATTTCTAGGTCCCATGCAAGAAATGAGAATGAATTACAAACATCTGGGCGTCGTGGCTCGGCCGGAAAGATTGAGAAACTCGGTTTTTTAAATCCTGTAAATCCAAAACATGCCTGAAAATCATGAAACTTGGCATGGTGCCATGACATGGCACCAACATGTTGTGGTATTTTTTTTTGCCTGAATTGAGACAAGCTTTGGTGTAAGCTTCTTGCAAACCGGAGCTTCCCTCAAGAAGGCTCGTGGTTCCGAGAGGGAACATGTCACCTCCGTGTGCGAAACGACATACGTACACTACCTTCTTCCGCCTTAATTTTTTTACACGGGCAGAGTAGACCAAATAGAAGTATCGTGCTAAATTTTGGAATTATTCCGGGTTCGTTTGGCCTTTTTTATACATCAATTGAATTTTTGGGCATTTAATGTGCATAATTCAAATTTGAACTACAAGCACATGCTCCAGTGCACCAAAAGTTGGTTGAAAAATCACATGTGTGTCCTTGGGTGAATTTCTAGGCCCCATGCAAGAAATGGGAATGAAATTCAAACATCTAGGCGTCGTGGCTCAGCCGGAAAGATTGAGAAACTTGGTTTTTTAATTCTTGGAAATCCAAAATACGCCTGAAAATAATGAAACTTGGCATGGTGTCATGACATGGCACCAACATGTTGTGGTAATTTTTCTGTCCGATTTGCAAAGGCGCACACATTAACAAACAACAAAGTCATTTTGGAACAAGTGTTGTCACGTTACAAATGGGATACACAAGTATTATTGAAACCGTGGGTGTTCTACTTTCCAATTACGTGCCGCCACACATCCCCTTCTTTATTGGCTAGGAGGTACCGTGCGGGGTAGCTATTTAAGTACGGGAGGCGTGCGATCAGACCCCTGTGCGTGCTCATCGGGAGGAGAGCCCTTTGAACTCTACCCACCGTGCAACCCCTCCTAACGTCTCCATTAATGGCGCCCAAGCCCCTGTTCTACGACATGGCTATATGTCTCACTGGATTGAGATTTAAGAGAGAGAAATGAAAATCTGAATAGAAAGTTTTTCATGGATCTTGATGTAAGATTAGACGGACCTACAAGGGCAAAAGAAGAAGGAAGACAACGATCTGGCTCGCTGATCTCTACTTTCTTGATGCGTTGCTGCAGGCCGCGGGAACTAGTCTTCGCGACGAGCGGTGATGAGCTCTTTCTTGACCTCAAGATGCTGCTTGAGAGCATCCACGGATTCCTCCACCAGCCTTCTGCACTCGATCCGCAGCATGGCATTCTCATCCATAAGTTTCTCGATGATGACGCCTGTCCTCTTCGACAAGGCAGTGGTCTCCTCCTGCTGCTCAACACTTCCGACGATCTTCGCCCTCAGCAGGCCGCGCTTGGCCCGGAGCTTCGCATTACTCTCATTTAGTTGCCGGATGACACTAGTAGCCTGTTCAAAAGAGGCTTTCATGTCGTCCTGCAACCTCGCCTAGCCGGAGATCGGATCCATCTGGGTACGGACGATCGCATGCATGCGCCTGTAAGAGTCCTCGCCTGTTCATGAGACATTTTCCCAGGCTGCCGCGGTGTAGGAGGATAGCTCTGCTGCATTCGCGGCGCGGCAGGATATCTCTTTTGCTTTCGCGGTGTAGCCGGACCAGTCTGCTGCATCGACGGCGCGACGGGACCTCCGTGCTGCTTCGGCGGCGCGGAGGGACCTCTGTGCTGCTACAGCCACGCGACGGGACATGTCGTCTGCGTTCGCGGCGAGGCGGGACATCTCTCGTGCTTCCGCTTCCATGCTCGCATCTCCCTGGTGGCAATCTCTTGACCCAGAACTCATGTTGGCCATGGCTGACGCAAGGGAACGATGATGAATGACTTGTTTGTTTTTGCGGATGAGGAGTTGAGGAGGAATGTGCAGTCATCTTGGAGTAGTAGTATTTATAACCGAGTACTAACACACTCCTGAGTGGGAAACCATTTAGGTTTTGATCGGTGTGAATAGGTTTGCAATTTGGAATGTGACGACACATATGCTCAAAATTTACTGACGGTTATAAGTGCGGCACTATTCCCGGAAGGCATAACGTGGGCACGTACGCCTTCTCGGCCGCGTACGTGGCATTTGCACCATAGGGTGCACCGCAATAGGCAATGTCAGCACACGTCTTGTTCCAACAACCGTGCACGCTCGTTATTACCATCGCGCACACTTCTTTTAATTAGAATGTGTGTGCCCGTCTAGCGCACACACGTTGATCTATCTAACTGTTTCAGTTTGTTGTGGCTAATCGCAAACAGATCATCTGTGTGAAGTGTATGCCATCAATCGCAGACACTTTGATCTAGTTGACCCGTTTCTGTTCTGTTGCCTAATCGCAAACAGTTAATCCTTCTGAAGCGTATGCACTCAATCGCACACACCTTTATCTAGCTGCCCGTTTCTATTGTTCCTCCTCATCACAAACAATTCATCCGACTGAACTGTATGCTGTATATCGCACATGCCTTCATTTGGCTGCCCGTTTCTTTTGTTCCACCTCATCGCAAACAGTTCATTGAACTGAACCGTATGCCCTGCATCGCACACGCAACTAAAATATGAACCGTGTTTGATGGCTCCGCCATCGCAAATGTTTTGCACCCTTTTTGACGGTTCTTTTACACCACTGTTTGCGATTATTGCATCGCACACAGTTTTGTCAAAGGGTCTTTGATCGTAGTGTTGCATTAGCAGCATCCTGCAATAGTGACTCATATTTCCAAAGCTTACATTTAATTTGTCAGCTAATGTTACTATGTGTGTTTTGAAATGCATGTGCGCCACCTATAGAGACATGTTGGAACACTATTTCTCTGTGCACTCTCGTTGTCATGGTTTCGCAATAAACTTTCAGTACACCATATTATGAATCTATCATCTGCCAACTATCCTTACTTCTAGATCTTCCAATAGGTAGCCTATTTTTGCGTGTAGTTGTGCCAGCGTATATTATTGTACGCACCAAATTATAGCACACAAGGGCTCTCTCATCAAAATCTAGTAATAGCACACAAGGGTTTACAAGGACCCCCTATTATATTAGAATATCCTCTACATTAAAAAGATAATTTCACTACTATTTATGTTGTCATGCTTCTCAGATATTGAACGAAATTACAATGAATATGAGAATGAGCACATCAAAAGAGTATCACAGAACAGTGCAATGACTAATAAACATGGCATCGAGGCATTGAGTTCCATTCTAGATGGAATGAAGCCCACACACTCCGCACCTACAGATTCGTGTTAATGATATGATCCTAATGACTATTTTGAGCTCAAGGAGTCAAAGGCAGATGGCCTATCCTGTTCACCCTACAAGGTGGCTGTTCTAATTTGGCAAGGTTTTGTTGGTTGCACGTAACTTGCGTAAGCTGTCTTGCGTTTCTTCTGCTTCTTTGCACCGCCATGTGCTTAGTTTACTCATCATATACGTGAAGTTGCCATGCCCCACCCATTATCAATATGCATTCCATTTGTCATTATACCATGTTTTTCCATTCATATGCTGTTGTTGTGTATCAGACATCCAAAAGGAAGAGAGTGATTGCAGAACCTGAAGGAGTAGTAGCAAAGTCCTTGAAAAGGGTGGTACCATAGAAATTAGACAACACCCCACTTATATTTGTGATAGAACCAGCGCCACCAAACCTAGGATATCGCAACGATGCTACTCGCTGCTTTGCTCTTGTTAGTACCTGTTGTCTTGTATTGTTGTACTTACATTCATACCTGGTTGATTATGTGACATCAGTGTGCCTGATAATCTACATATCCACTATTCTCTCCTAATTATCAGTTATATATTAATGCTTACATTCATACCTGGTTGATTATGTGACATCAGTGTGCATGATAACCTGCATATGCACTATTCTCTCCTAATTATTAGATATATATTAATGCTTATATTAATGTAGAATAAACCCAATGCTTATGAAGAAGTTTAGCTCTACATAGTTCTTGTAAGTATCTTTTGTCCTTTATCACTGTACTTATATAGTTAGCTAGTTGTTCATGTACCATCACTTTGTAACATATTTTCCCTTGGCATCCATTTTGTACACATCTAATGTACGGTTTTTTGAAATCCACGACGAGTATTTTTTTAAATAATAAGAACCCCAATTCGCCCATGAGTACTTGAACCTGGGTGGCTGGGTTGTACATCCACTCCACACTACAAAAAAAGACACATCCGTGACATTTTGGGCTGAACGATTTTTTTTTCTGTCATACATATGACACTTCTATGACGATAATTGTGACAAAACCCGATATCATCATAGATGTGGTGGGCTCCTACTTCTATGACAAAAAATCATGACAGAAAATGGGCTTTTCGTCCTGGGCGGGCCGGAGACATAGCTGCATGACAGTCTTTGGGCCGTCCATGACGGAAAAACCCGTGGTAGAAGCGAGGGCGAGGAAAATTTCGGGGAGTTCCCGGTTACGGTGGGAGGTCAGGGGCCGAGCGATGCGCGTTTATCTCGTACACGTACGCGCATGTGTGCGAGGCATTGGCTCTAACTGAACCCGAGCGAGGCGTTGGGCTCTAACTGAACCCGAGCGATTGCACTGCAGGCTACGCGTTACTGAACCCGAGCGGTCGATCGATGGCTGTTAACTGAACCCAATCGAGCGATTCCTTCGCTACTACTGCTAACTAAAGCCGATCGATTGGATGAACAGTGAGCGTTGCGGGGGGGGGGGGGGGGGGGGTTGGATGAACAGTGAGCGGTGGCATTGCCTCTGGATGAACATGACCCCGTGGTGTGGAGGACTGGATGAACAGTAGATGATGGAGGGGTTCCCGTGGAGGGGTGGTTGAATAGGACCCTGTGGTGTGGAGGGCTGGATGAACAGTAGACCGTGGAGGGGTGCCCGTGGAGGGGTGGTTGAACAGTAGCCGGTGGAGTAGCGCACGGTGGAGGCTGGATGAACAGGAGCCCGTTGAGGCTGGAGGAGGTCGACGGTAGAGATGAACAGTATCCCGCGGAGTCCCGTTTTGCGGTATGCCACACCCCTCCCGATGAACAGGACCCCCGTTTCGACCGTAGGAGGTCCATTTCGTCCGTTTTGCGGTACGCCACACCCCCCGATCAACAGGACCCCCGTTTCGACCGTAGGAGGTCCGTTTCCTCCGTTTTGCGATACGCCACACCCCTCCCGATCAACAGGACCCCCATTTCGACCACAGGAGGTCTGTTTCGTCCGTTTTGCGGTACGCCAGACCCCTCCCGATGAACAGGATCCCGTTTCGAACGTGGCCGGTTGAACACAAGGTCGTTTCCTCCGTTCTGCGGTACGCCATGCCTCGTTTCCATCGCCTGTTCCGTCCAAGCCCTCCCGATGAACACGACCACACATTCCATTCCGACCCAGCCGGTTGGCTCCCACGCGTTCCGTTGTCTCCCGATGAACACGACGCATTCCGTTGCCTCCCCATGAACACGACGCATTCCGTTGCCTCCCCATGAACACGATGACGATGCTGTTTCTCCGTTCCGACCCAGCCATGTCAACGAGCCCTCATCGTACGTATGCGCGAGTAGGCGTTCCAAACCCCGCCCGTATGTACACATACGTGGCCGTATTTTCTTTCTTGCACCCTGGCCGCTGTACGTACGTGTAGATGCTACGTGCACGCCTCTACTATGACATGTGCGCGCCTCTACATCCACCAGTATATATGTACGTACACGTTTGCGACCAGAATGACAACACTACGTACGCTTCGACAGGTGGGTCCCGACTGTCATGCACTTCCTTGCGTGCAAAGATGTAGCTGGTGGGTCCTAGCAGTCAGGGGGCGAATCGTTTTTTCCCGGACGCACTTCCTTGCGTGCGAAGGTGTAGCTGGTGGGTCCCAGCAGTCAGGGGGAAATGTTTTTTTCGCGAAATACGATGGCCCGTCTGGTGGGTCCCCGCTGTCAGGTGGAGGAATAATTATTTTGCGCGTAATAAGGAGGCACTTCCTTGCTGCGGCCGTGGACCCAGCTGTCAGCGTCTCCACGCACAGTACTCTTCCGATGTAAGTCGGTCGTTGACCACATTGACCACGCTGCGCCGAGAGCACCACGGTGGTGGACGACGGCGAGGCCTAGGAAGGGGACGACATAGAGGCAGGGAAGACCCGACAGTTGTTTCCCACACGGAGGGGAGTACGACTGTATGAGGATTTACTGGTTTGTTTCCCACACGGAGCATGTGTAGGTGAGTAGAGGGATGGCTAGGCCAGTGATGGGAGTACGATGCGGTGGTGAGGCCTACGCGGCAGCATAGCCGGCAGCGGGGAGGAGGGAGCAGGCAGTCCCGCCTGATGAAGCTATGTACCTAGGGTAGGGTCATGGATCTGTCCAACATACCCTCCCCAAGGACATCTCTACAAAGAATCAGAAGCAGTCGAAGAGAAACCATCATCCACTCGACCATGAAGATGTGCTCACTCGACCACCTTGAAGACACTCGACCACCAGAAGATGAGAAACCCTCCACTCTGCAACGGTCAGGATTTAAACCATAGCTTTATGGGCATTTAGAACACTTCACTGTAGACGTTACCAGTAACGCCCCTCCTTTATGAACATTGAACCTTGTGTAACGGAGGGGAGCTGGGGTCTTGTCATACTCTATATAAGCCACCCCCTCCTCTAGGACAGGGGTTCGCACTTTCTGTAATTCACACACATATATTCAGTCGACCGCCTCCGGGCTCCGAGACGTAGGGCGTTACTTCCTCCGAGAAGGGCCTGAACTCGTAAAACTCGTGTGTACAACTCCTCCATAGCTAGGATATTGCCTCTACATTCCTACCCCCTATTCTATTGTCAGTCTTAGAACCACGACAGTTGGCGCCCACCTTGGGGCAGGTGTCTTAGCGATTTGTTGGAGAAGTTGCAATTTTTCCGACCCCCTTCATCATGGTTACAGGCGGAGGTTTGACCGAGGGCTGCGAGATCCGTCTCGGCACGTTCGTGTTTTTCGCCGACGACTCCGCTTGGCTTCAGGAGGCTCCACTCGACGCCGACGCGCTACCCGCCCACGGGGCGATACACTTTCATGCGTGCGTCCGCGGTGTCCTCCTGCGGCAGCCGTCGACCCCGTATCAGTCGACTCCAGCAGCTTTCCCCCTCCCTGTGGCCCGCCGGAGCAAATGCTCCGGTCGGTTGAGGCTTCAGCGGTGGGTGAAGCATGCGGTGGCCCGCCAGTCGGCCACCCCTCAAGTCGCGGCGATCGAGCCCGACGAAACCTTCTACGGCTTGTTCGATCTGTTGACTGGCTCCATAGAGACTGCATCCGAGTGTGACAGCAGTGACCCAACGGCGGAAGTCCTGATGGTCAATGGACCACGCAGCCCTCTTGGCTTCAACCGTGAAGACGGAGGCGACGGGAACAGCGATCCATCGCGTGTTCACGAGGGGTACCGCCCCGAACCCCTCTCCTCGCAGCAGAGGGAGGAACTTCGCCACCGGAACATGGATGCACTGCATACTCCTATAGTTGGAGAAACCCCTGAGGCCCAGGCCTTGGAGCAGGCGCGCTTGGCCAACTTGGCTGAGCGCACTCGACTGGAGAACCTCCAGCGCGAACTCGATGATCGCGCTCGGCAGCGTGCTCCCGAGTCCAGTCGACACCAACTTTTTCCACCTCTGACTCAGGTATATCGAACCCCGATCCAGAATCTTGCAGCTGCTGCCCGGATAGAGGAGTCGATCCAACCTTCCCAATCAGAAGCTGGCCGAGGTTTGGTGCAGATCAGAGCCTTGCTCCGGGCGGCAGGAGAGCATAATATGGTCGTATCTCAGTCGCAGAATAGGATCCATAGCAGATCCGTGGTTGTAGACACCGTTCAGTTGGCCCATAGCCCGAGATCGCCCCCGAGGCGTGAGGGACATGGAGATCGACGAGATCAGTACAGAAACCGAGAGCAGTATGATCACCGAGCCGATCGCGATGATCGCCGTCGAGTGCCCACGCCTCCTCCAAGGAGTGGGTCATACGTGCCTCGGCAACATGAAGACAGACGCCCTCACAGTGTCGGGCGAGGTATTCCAGTCGACCCCAGGGAGCCAGGCTTTGATGCGAGATCTATTCTCGTTCAGGGCTTGGTCGACAGAAACAGAGCTCACCGAGGGGGCCATGACAGGGATCCGCAAACCAGCAACAGGGTACATGTCTCAGGTCCAGAGTGCTTCAGCAGATCTATCAGAGCTGCGGTGATTCCCCCCAACTTCAGGTTGGCGACTTGAGTCAGTAAGTTCACTTGAGAGTCCAAGCCTGACACTTGGCTTGAAGACTACCGAGTGGCTGTCCAAATTGGTGGCGGCAATGACGAAGTGGCCATGAAACACCTTCCTCTGATGTTGGAGGGCTCGGCTAGAGCATGGCCGAATCAGTTGGCGCCTGGCAGTATCTATACTTGGGAAGATCTCGCCCGAGTGTTTGTCAGAACATTCGAGGGCACTTGCAAACGACCGGCAGGTTTGATAGAATTACAGTGTTGTGTTTAGAAACCGAATGAAACTTTGAGGGATTATATCCAGAGATGGATCACCCTACACCACACGGTAGAGGATGTGTCTGATCATCAGGCAATTTGTGCCTTCAAGGAAGGTGTCAAGTATCGGAGTTGAATCTGAAATTCAGTCGGACAAGGAATATGACTCTGACTCGGATGATGGAGATTGCCACCAAGTACGCCAATGGTGAAGAAGAAGAGCGACTACGGAGTGGCAAGCACAAAGCAGTCGCCCATGAGGCCGGAGGAGGAAACTCCGGTCGGAAACAGAAGCACAAGGCCGAGCCAGCTGCTCCGGGTGAAGCCTTGGCTGTGGTTCAAGGAAAGTTCAAGGGGAAGCCCAAAGGGCTGTGCAACCCCAAGAAAGTAAAAGATCAAGATGGAAATGACGTGTTGGATCTGTCATGCCATATCCACACCAAAAAAGATGAAGCAGGTAATTTCATTTACCCGAAGCACACCACTCGGCAGTGTCGGCCCCTAATCCAGCAATTCTGAGAGAAACAACCCAAGGAAAAGGAAAAGGAAGCAGACAAGGCCGAGGATGAGGAAGAGGATGATGATGGTTATCCCCACGTGAATTCCACTTTGATGATTTTTGCTGACGTTGAGAGCAAAAGTCGATTGAAAGTCATCAACAGGGAAGTGAACATGGTCGCTCCGATGACACCCAGTTACTTGAAGTGGTCACAGACTGCCATTACATTTGACCAGTCTGACCATCCGGTGCACATAGCCACCCCAGGGAGACAAGCACCGGTGGTCGAAGGCACTCGACTGACAAAGGTCCTGATGGATGGTGGCAGTGGCCTGAACATACTGTATGCAAAGACATTGAAGGGAATGGGCATTCCGATGTCCAGACTCAGTGAAAGCAATATGAGTTTCCACGGGGTCATTCCAGGCAAGAAGGCCGCATCCCTCGGTCAGATTGTGCTCGATGTGGTTTTCGGTGATTCCAAAAATTACCACAAAGAAAAGTTGACATTTGAAGTTGTGGATTTCCAGAGTGCTTATCATGAAATTCTGGGCAGGCCAGCTTATGCACGATTTATGGCTCGACCATGTTACGTGTATCTCAAACTGAAGATGCCTGGTCCCAGAGGAGTGATCACTATCTCTGGTAATCGGAAGAAGGCAGAAGAGTGCTTCCAGAAGGGCTCAAAGATCGCCTATGCCCAGATGGCCGTGGTAGAATTGCAAGAATACCAGAAAAATGCAGATCTGAGTGATTTGTTGCGAGCCAAGAAGCCAGCCACAGATTCAGCATTCCAGTCGTCCGGTGAAACAAAGTCGGTTCACATTCACCCGACAGATCCCAATGCTGCTCCGACTCACATTTCAACCACACTCGACTCCAAATAGGAAGAAGTGCTCATCCAGTTCCTCCGTGAGAACTGGGACATCTTTGCATGGAAGCCTTCTGACATGTCGGGTGTTCCCAGGGGACTGGCTGAGCATCGTTTGCGAGTCGACCCAAAGGTGAAGCCAGTCAAAGAGCATCTTCGACGGTCCGCCGTATAGAAAAGAAAGGCAATCGGTGAAGAGGTGGCTCGGCTTTTGGCAGCTGAGTTTATCCGAGAGATTTACCACCCCGAGTGGTTAGCCAATGTCGTCATGGTCCCAAAGAAGGACGACTCACTTCGCATGTGCATTGATTTCAAACATATCAATCGGGCTTGCCCGAAAGATCACTTTCCTCTCCCTCGCATCGACCAGATAGCCAACTTGACTGCAAGGTGCGAGCGTTTGTCCTTTTTGGACGCCTACTCCAGGTACCACCAGATCCGTCTGTACGGTCCCGACGAAATAAAGACAGCTTTTATCACTCCGTTTGGGTGCTTCTGTTATGTCACGATGCCATTCGGTTTGAAGAACGCCGGAGCCACATTCATGCGGATGGTTCAGAAGTGCCTGCTCACTCAGATCAGTCGGAATGTGGAAGCATACATGGATGACATTGTGGTCAAGTCACGTAAAGGTTCCGACCTACTAACTGACCTTGCTGAAACCTTTGCCAACCTTAGAAGGTATGATATCAAGCTCAATCCATTGAAGTGCACGTTTGGAGTTACGGGCAGAAAATTACTCGGTTTCCTTGTTTCCGAACGAGGAATCGATGCTAACCTAGAGAAAGTGGGTGCTATACTCCGAATGAAACGCCCTGTGCGTGTGCATGATGTCCAGAAGCTTACTGGTTGCTTGGCCGCCCTAAGTCGATTCATTTCTCACCTTGGTGAAAAGGCGCTGCCTCTTTACCGACTGATGAAGAAATCAGATAAGTTCGAGTGGACCCCAGAAGCTGATGCAGCATTTGCAGAGCTAAAAGCCCTGCTTTCCACCCAGCCGGTGCTTGCTGCTCCAATCGGCAAAGAGCCTCTACTGCTGTATATAGCAGCCATTGGACAAGTCGTCAGTACAGTACTTATGGTTGAGCGGGAAGAAGAAGGAAAAGCTTATAAAGTTCAACGCCCAGTTTATTATATTTCTGAAGTCCTGACCCCGTCAAAGCAGAGATATCCGCACTATCAGAAGCTTTTCTATGGGATTTACATGACCACGAAGAAGGTTGCACACTATTTCTCTGATCACTCTGTTACAGTCATCAGTGACGCTCCATTGTCAGAGATTCTGCACAACAGAGATGCAAATGGTTGAGTGGAAAAATGGGCGATTGAACCCCTTCCCTTGGATATCAAGTTTGAGGCAAAGAAAGCTATCAAGTCCCAAGCAATAGCACATTTCCTCGCCGAGTGGATCGAACAGCAACTACTGACCCAAGTTCACTCGGAGCACTGGACCATGTTCTTTGACGGATCCAAAATGCTGAATGGTTCTAGTGCTGGGGTAGTTCTGGTATCCCCCCGAGGAGACAAGCTTAGATATGTCCTCCAGATTCACTTTGATTCCTCCAACAATGAAGCAGAATATGAAGCACTCCTGTATGGGTTGCGCATGGCCATCTCACTCGGCGTTCGTCGCCTCATGGTCTATGGCGACTCAGATTTGGTAGTTAATCAAGTGATGAAGGAGTGGGACGTCAGAAGCCTAGCCATGACTGGTTACTACAACACAGTGAGGAAGCTTGAGAAGAAGTTTGAGGGGTTAGAGCTCCACCACATACCCTGACTGAAAAATCAAGCAGCCGATGACTTGGCAAAGATAGGTTCCAAGAGAGAAGCCATTCCCAGCAATGTGTTCTTGGAGCATATTCAAACGCCGACCGTTCAGGAAGACCCTTTTACTGAAGAGCCCCCACAACCTAAGAGCGCCACAGATCTGACTGAAGTCGAGGTCCCAGCCGTGGTCGACCTGATCATGGAGGTCCTGGACATTACTCCCGATTGGACAGTGCCCTACATTGCATACATCCTTAGGAAAGAACTCCCAGAGGATGATGAAGAGGCTCGACAGATCGTCCGTCGATCCAAGGCCTTTACTGTGATAAGAGGACAACTGTTCAGGGAAAGCGTGACTGGAGTCGGTCAGAAATGCATAACACCAGAAGAAGGTCGAATGATCCTCAATGACATCCACTCGGGGACCTGTGGTCACCATGCGTCCTCTCGGGCCATCGTGGCTAAAGCATACCGAGCTGGATTCTATTGGCCACGAGCAAATGAAATGGCGAAAGATATAGTCGACAGATGTGAAGGTTGCCAGTTTTACTCCGACATGTCTCACAAGCCAGCGTCAGCCCTGAAGACCATCCCCCTCACTTGGCCCTTTGCTGTTTGGGGACTGGATATGGTTGGACCACTGAGAACTGGCAAGAGCGGATTCACTCATGTGCTCGTTGCAGTCGACAAGTTTACCAAATGGATCAAAGCTAAACCTATCAAAAACCTTGATGCCAGCACCACTGTCAGTTTTATCAGAGAATTGACATTTAGATATGGAGTTCCACACAACATCATCACGGACAATGGGTCGAACTTCGATTTCGATGAGTTTAGAGCTTTCTACGCTTCTCAGGGCACTCAAGTCGACTATGCTTCAGTCGCTCACCCGCAGTCGAATGGACAAGCAGAAAGAGCCAATGGCCTAATTCTCAAAGGACTGAAACCCCGACTGATGCGTGATCTCAAACACGCAGCAGGCGCTTGGGTTGATGAACTTCCATCATTTCTGTGGGGTTTAAGGACAACTCCTAATCGGTCGACCGGACGAACTCCTTTCTTCTTAGTCTATGGAGCCGAAGCTGTTATGCCAAGTGACCTGCTCCATAACGCACCCCGAGTCGAGCTCTTCTCCGAAGAGGAAGCAAAGCAGGACCGACAAGATTCAGTCGATCTCTTAGAGGAGGAAAGAGAGATGGCCTTGATCCGGTCGACCATTTATCAGCAAGACTTGCGTCGATTCCACGCCAAAAATGTGAGAGGTCGAGCTTTTCAAGAAGGAGACCTGGTTCTTCGAGTGGATCAACAGAAACCACACAAGCTTGCCCCGACTTGGGAAGGCCCCTTCATCATCACCAAAGTTCTCCACAATGAAGCATACCATATTTACAGTATTGAGCATCAGAAAGACGAGCCACGGGCTTGGAACGCGGAGCTGCTCCGCCCCTTTTATACTTAAACACTCATTCGAATAAAATGTAATAAGAAACACCTTTGTAATTTGTTTATCAAAGACAAGAGCTTATGGTCCTCTCATTCGATTGTTGTTGTTCTTATTTACTTCTGAAATCCCCCAGTGGGTGGGCTTAGTCGCGAATCTGTTTTGCCTAAGTTCGAAAGAAAATCCTACTGAGTGGAGAGCAATCTTCCCACTCAGGGGCTTAGCTGCAGTCCAGTACTCGCCTAAGTTCTCTCACTAGGAGGCTTAGCTGCAGTACAATACTCGCCTAAGTTTGAAAAAATCCTACCGAGTGGAGAGCAATCTCCCCACTCGGGGGCTTAGCTGCAGTCCAGTACTCGCCTAAGTTCTCTCACTAGGAGGCTTAGCTGTAGTCCAGCACTCGCCTAAGTTTGAAAAAATCCTACCGAGTGGAGAGCAACCCTCCCACTCGGGGGCTTAGCTGCAGTCCAGTACTCGCCTAAGTTCTCTCACTAGGAGGCCTAGCTGCAGTCCAGTACTCGCCTAAGTTTGAAAAAATCCTATCGAGTGGAGAGCAACCCTCCCACTCGGGGGCTTAGCTGCAGTCCAGTACTCGCCTAAGTTCGAAACATACTCCTATCCGCAGGGACGAAGAGGTGCAGGTCGACTGCAACATTCTCCTTCGGAGCGAGGCTTAGCTGCAGTCCAGCACTCGCCTAAGTCTGAAGAAATCCTACCGAGTGGAGAGCAATCCTCCCACTCGGGGGCTTAGCTGCAGTCTAGTACTCGCCTAAGTTCTCTCACCAGGAGGCTTAGCCGCAGTCCAGCACTCGCCTAAGATTGAAAAAATCCTACCGAGTAGAGAGCAATCCTCCCACTCGGGGGCTTAGCTGCAGTCCAGTACTCGCCTATGTTCTCTCACTAAGAGGCCTAGCTGCAGTCCAATACTCGCCTAAGTTTGAAAAAAATCCTACCGAGTGGAGAGCAACCCTCCCACTCGGGGGCTTAGTTGCAGTCCAGTACTCGCCTAAGTTCTCTCACTAAGAGGCTTAGCTGTAGTCCAAAACTCGCCTAAGTTTGAAAAAATCCTACTGAGTGGAGAGCAACCCTCCCACTCTGGGGCTTAGCTGCAGTCCAGTACTCGCCTAAGTTCTCTCACTAAGAGGCTTAGCTGTAGTCCAGGACTCACCTAAGTTCGAAACATATTCTTATCCACAAGGACGACGAGGTGCAGGTCGACTGCAACCTTCTCCTTTGAAGCTACAACACAAGTACAACGTACGCTCCATACCTATCCGCAAGGACGACAAGGTGCAGGTCGACTGCAACCTTCTCCTTCGAAGCTGCGGCACAAGTACAACGTACGCTCCATCCCTATCCGCAAGGACGACAAGGTGCAGGTCGACTGCAACCTTCTCCTTCGGAGCTACGGCACAAGTACAACGTACACTCCATCCCTATCCGTAGGGACAACGAGGTGCAGGTCGACTGCAACCCTCCCCTTAAGAGCTACGGCACAAGTACAATGTACGCTCCATCCCTATCCGCAAGGACGACGAGGTGCATGTCGACTACAACCTTCTCCTTCGGAGTTACGGCACAAGTACAACGTGCGCTCCATACCTATCCGCAAAGACGATGAAGCGTAGGTCGACTGGAGACACCACTTCGGAGCTGCATCTCCAGCACAAAGGCTATTCCGATTAGTGAGCAATATCCATTCGAAGGCAAACACAAGAACACTCGGAGATAAACCAAATTCGAATATATCCTAAAGTTCCAAGCAACAAATCAAAAGTATTCGAGCATCAAGCCCGAAGGAGTTCAATGGTTACAACAATCACTCGGCATTCCGAGGCAAATTTAAAGTAGATTCAAGTTTCATATGTTTGTTCACTCGGCCGGAGGAGGGCTGGCAGGCTCCACGAATGAGTCCAGGTCGATCCCATCAGCGATCCGAGTGGCAGCAGCAATGAAAGTCTCCATGAAGGACTGGAAGTCATGCTTTTTGGTGTTGGCGACTTTGATTGCGGCCAGCTTGTCTCCACGAGCCTCCTTGTAATGGACTCGCACCAAAGACAGCGCCATGTCAGCACCACACCGGGCGGAGGATTTCTTCCATTCTTACACTCGGTCAGGGATCTCGTTCAGTCGAGCCATCAGGGATTCTAGGTCATTTTGAAGCATCGCCCTCGGCCAAAGTGATGAGTCAATTCGGGAGACTACCTCCTTCAGGCGCACGAGGTAGCTTGTGGCACTGGCGATACGGGACTCTAGTCGGAGCATGCTCATTGCAGTTTCATCGCAGACTGGAGAAGCGATAGGGTCCAGACCCGTCTCGACCCTTCCAGTTTCCTCGTCGAAGTCTTGGAAGAATTCTGCAGCCAAAAATTAGTGAATCGACCAAGCAAGGTCTGATCGCAAGTATCAACATAGTCGGTTTAAAAGAAATACCTTCCAGCATGAGATAGAGCTTCTTGGCAAGAGTCCTCGGATAAGCTTCGGTGTCATTCCTCTTGCGGATCGCAGACTCCAGCTTTTCATTCAGGGAAACCTTATCCTTCTTCAGACTAGGAACTCATTGAGGCAAGATTTCAGTTTGTTCACCTCCCCTTCCAGCGTTCCGATTGAAGCAAGCTTCTGGTCTGCGAGAGCAGTTTTATCTTGGGCTGCTTTTTGCGCGGCGGCGAGGTCCGAGTCCTTCTTCTCCAGAGCCAACTTCATTTTCTCTGCCAAAGAAGCAATCGAATCAAACAAGAGATCAAAGAAATATATTGAAAGTCAATCGACAGCTAGTTACCTTCCATACCAGCGGCTTCGCCTTGAGCTTTCTTCAGATTCTGTTGGGCCAATTCCAAGTCGAGGCTGAGTTGCCTCTGCTTCTCCTCAAGTTCAGCAAACTTGGAAATAAGAGTAAAAGACTTCTGCAGAAGGCAAAAGACGGTTCAGTCGATAAGATCAAAGGTTGTTTACTTCTGAGTGAATAAAACATAAAGAAGTTTGCTTAGACCCCAGCCGACTGCACACACTTGACTGCGGTCTCAGGGGCTACACCCAGCGGGCGCACTTGGCGTGCCCCCGCTGATTAAGACCCAACTCGACCGGTCCGCCCGGACCATGTCAAAAAAAGAGCTGTTCAGACCATAGTCGACTGCCAGCAGTCGACTGTGGTCTCGGGGACTACACCCAGTGGGTGCACTTGGCGTGCCCCCACCAGTTCAGATCCTACTCGACCGGTCTGCCCGAGTTGAGTGTAAGAAAGAAAAAGAAAGGAAAGCAGAACTCAGACCCCAGTCGACTATCAACAGTCGACTGCGGTCTCGAGGACTACACCCAGTGGGTGCACTTAGCGTGCCCCCACCGGTTCAGATCCCACTCGCCCAGACCAAGTGGAAGAACGCAACTGACAAAGACAACAAAACACCTAGTGGGTGCTCTAATTCGATGCAAACAACAGGAGATTGTGTAGAAGAAGATTTTTCGGGTAGCATATCCTCATAAAGCAAGAGCAGTCGGAAAGTCTACTCACCTGGACATTGGCCCGAAGAGCAGCACTGGCGTCGTAGGCAGCCTGGCTGTTTTCATGCACCGTCTTCACCCGCTCCATCATCACGTCAGCCTGTCAGATGGCTTCCGCAGCCGCTTCCGACTGGTTGTCTGGGACGGGGTAGCTGGTGAAGAAGTGAGCAGACGACCCAGGTGCGGCAGCTTGGAGCTCCGTGGCGTGGAGTTGGACGACTGAAGGAATCACAGGTGCAGTCGGCGGTGCAGAGTGCTCACTCGACAAGGGTGCAGCGAAGGTCATAGAGGCCCTACCCGCGTCTTCAGGTTGACGGACGGTTGGTGTTGTTGTTGGTTCTTGCTGAGACATCCTGCCAGCTGCTACCTTCTTGCTCTTCCTAGGCTTAAGAGCCACATCTTCATCGTCATCTGGAATATCGATGATGTTGGGTGGAGCTGCAAGACAGGTCATTCGACCCCAAGTGAACCACTAGAACGCAATCGACCGAGGAATCAAGAACAAAATCATAAGAGTTTCTACCTGGGTTAGAGGTAACTGCATCTTCCATCTCCTCGTCCCGGTATTGGAGAGAAGAGGTTCCTGACGTAGCAGCATTGCAAAGACCCGCATTCAGTCGGTTACATCCTATTAATCGAGTCGACAAAAAGGACAAGTCAGATGATTACCCGGAGATAGTAGGGATGGTCACTTTGATCCTGGGCAGAGCCTTCGGCAGTTTGGAGGAGGTGGCTTTTGGTGCTTTTGGCGCTGGAGGCGGCACGACTTTGGACTGCTTGGGAGCCTTCTCAGTCCGTGTTGGGGAAGACGTCCTGGGACGCTTCGAAGACTGTCCAATCGGCGCGGTCACCAGGTCCGGAGCGCTCGCCGGGTCGTGAGCGTGTTTGGATCTCCTCTCCCTGCGAGGAGGCAAGTCGACTTCTTCGTCATCAGTCGATTCGTCGCTCTCCTCGTCCTCCTCGGCATCCGAGTTCCCTTCGCCACTTTCGCCCCCGCTCGCTCCTTCCTTGACGTCCTGCTCCTGCACCCCGTTGGGCATTGAGTACATGTCGATGAGGGCCTGAAAAGACAACGATCAAAGGAAATTCAGTCGACCATAAAGAAGATGTCACACTATGAATCGGAAAGATACTTGATAAAACAGAATTATACCTGCTCCGGCTGGTGCGAGTGGTCGAATGGAATCACCCTCCTAGACCCCCGAGGGTTGTCTTTGTTGCTGGTGATCCCCATCAGCCACTTCTCCAAGATATCCTCGCTGACATCCTCCGGGTGGATCCGAGTGGAATCCTCGAGCCCAGAGTACATCCACATCGGATGATCGCGCGCCTGAAGCGGTTGGATGCGTCGACCGAGAAAGACCTCCAGCGGGTCCATCCCGGTCACCCCGTCGCGGACGAGTTGGACGACCCGCTCGACCAGCACCTTGACCTGCGCCTTCTCCTCTGGAACTACCTTTAGGGGGGGCGGGCTTCTCCACTCGAGCCAAGGAAAAGGGAGGAAGTCTAGTCGATTGACCCGGGGTCGGCTGATCCTTGCAGTAGAACCAAGTCGTCTGCCAGCCCCGGACCGAGTCGGGAAGGATCATGGCTGGGAAAGTACTCTTGCTCCTCATCTGGATCCCCAGACCCCCGCACATCTGGATCACTTGTGTCCTCTCGTCACTCGGATTTACCTTTTTGACCGACTGGGAGCGGCAGGTGAAGATGTGTTTGAAAAGACCCTAGTGCGGTCGACAACCCAAGAAATTTTCACACATTGACACGAAAGCAGCCAGATAGACTATGGTGTTTGGAGTGAAATGGTGAAGCTGAGCCCCAAAGAAGTTCAAAAAAACCCAGAAGAAAGGATGGGGAGGCAGTGAGAATCCGCGATCTATGTGGGTGGCGAGGAGAACACACTCACCCTCCCTTGGCTACGGCTCAGTCTCGTTCCCCGGGAGCCGTGCCGACTTGTGGGGGATCAGTCCCCCCTCCACCAGGTCGTCGAGGTCGTCCTGGGTGATTGTCGAGCAGATCTAATCGCCCTGGATCCAGCCCGGCGGTAGGCCGGATCTCGACGAGGATCCACCCTGGCTGGTCCGCTTGCCCTTCGCCTTCGCTATCGCCTTCTTTGTGCGCTCCAGCGCCACCGTCTTCTCTTTCCCCATGGTGACGGGTCGAGTTCGAGCGAAGGTCCGGCGACGAGAGCGGAAGTGAGCGTGGCGGAGAGATCGGGAGAAGAAGAAGAGAGAATGGGAGCGCACGGGGCAGAGGCCTGGTCCGGGGCCTTTTATAAGGCCGTCCCCCGAGTGACTAACTGGTGGACCCAGACGATCTAAACAAATCCCGCAACATTCGCACGCGCAGTACATGGCGAAAAAGGTGGCGCGGGGATCAAGGAGACTTCCTAATCTGTCCCGATAACCTCAGTTCCTCCCGTCTGGCGCACTTCCCAAAATTCGAATCCCATGAAATCCGTAGAGAGCAGAGCAATCTGTCATACTGAAGACAAACATCCTCTACATTATCATTTGGAATTCTACCATGAAAATTAACTCGACAAAAACCAAGAATGGACCAAGGCAATTGAGAAAGGAGTCGACGTCGTCACCTCAACTCATTGTTCCAGAACAAGATATACTCATAGCGCAAAGAATGGGCCGGAAGTGTTCCCAACTCCTTCCTCACTCAAACCCTGATCCATTCGGGGGCTAATGATGAAGCTATGTACCTAGGGTAGGGTCATGGATCTGTCCAACATACCCTCCCCAAGGACATCTCTACAAAGAATCAGAAGTAGTCGAAGAGAAACCATCATCCACTCGACCATGAAGATGTGCTCACTCGACCACCTTGAAGACACTCGACCACCAGAAGATGAGAAACCCTCCACTCTGCAACGGTTAGGATTTAAACCATAACTTTATGGGCATTTACAACACTTTACTGTAGAGGTTACTAGTAACGCCCCTCCTTTATGAACATTGAACCTTGTGTAACGGATGGGAGCTGGGGTCCTGGCGTACTCTATATAAGCCACCCCCTCCTCTGGGACAGGGGTTCGCACTTTCTGTAATTCACACACATATATTCAGTCGACCGCCTCCGGGCTCCGAGACATAGGGCTGTTACTTCCTCCGAGAAGGGCCTGAACTCGTAAAACTCGTGTGTACAACTCCTCCATAGCTAGGATCTTGCCTCTACATTCCTACCCCTATTCTACTGTCAGTCTTAGAACCACGACACCGCCGGCGCTTGTTTGAGTGGCTGGAGCAGGAAGAGCAGAGATTGAAGAAGCACGACGGCCGTTGGATGGACATCCAACAGTCAGTGCTTGTGCGTCAACCTTTTTTTAGGAAAGCCTCAAATCTGTGGAAAAACAGCATACATCCCATCTGCCATTATTTCTAATAATTTACAGCCCATTTGCTAATTCTTAAGGTTTTTTGGAGCCCATATTCTTTTTGTTAGCATTACAGCCCATATTGTGGCCACGGTTAAAAAATTATACAAAATTTTGCATATTTCGGTGCGGTCCGAACTGTTTTTAATCCCGAAATTTCGACTCACATTCAAACCGATTTTAAAAATAAATGTATATCAATATAAAATCCAACAAATTCTCCACGCATAAAAAATAATGTAATTTAAAATCTTGAAATGAAAAAAAAAGATATTTGAAACTAAATGCCGGTTTGATGTGTTTTAAAAATGTACATCCCATTTCTCATTACTGATGGGCCATTTTCTCGGCCAGCCGAATGAAAGCTCTCCTCGTCTTGAAAGATTTGCAGCCCAACAGGCCTGACAAAGCGACTTACTTGGCAAATCACAAAAAAACTGGGCTGTGGCCGTGGACCCAGCTGTCAGCCTCTCCACGTACAGTACTCTTCTGATGGAAGTCGTTCCTTGACCACGCCGCGCGGAGAGCACTACGGCGGTGGACGACAGCGAGGCCTAGGAAGGGGACGACACGGAGCCGGGGAAGATGCGGCAGTGGAAGCCCGCGCGGAGAGGAGTACGAGGGTTCACTGGTTCGGCTGCGGTGTGAGGCTGCCGTCGCTGCAGGGCCTGGCCAGCGGTGGGGGGCGGTGAGGCCTCTGCGGAAGCACAACCGACCACGGGAGGCAGGAGCATGCGGCACGACCGGTGCTGCTTTGGGCGGCTGGAGCAAGAAGACCTGAGGTTGAAGAAGCACTATGGCCGTCGGATGGACATCATACGGTCACTGGAGCTAGAATCGTTCATATTGACTAAGTTGACAAAGCCCTTCGTCCCCGTCAACTTAGTGGGCCCACAAGTCAGCATCCCACCAAGGTGGGTCCTAGCTAGCCGGGGGAGTATTCATTTTTTTGTGCGTAATAAGGAGGCACTTCTGGTGGGTCCGAGCTGATAGCGGGGGGAATGTTTTTTTCGCGAAATACGGTGGCCCGTCCGGTGGGTCCCAGCAGTCAAGGGAAACAATTTTTTTCGCAAAATACCGGTGGCCCGTCCGGTGGGTCCCCACTGTTAGGTGGAGGAATAATTATTTTCCGTGTAATAAGGTGGCACTTCCTTGCAGCTGCCGTGGACCCAGCCGTCAGCCTCTCCATGTACAATACTCTTTCGATGGAAGTCGGTCGTTGACCACATTGACCACGTCGTGCCGAGAGCACCACGGCGGTGGACGACGGCGAGGCTTAGGAAGGGGACGATGCGGAGCCGGGGAAGACGCAGCAGTGGATGCCCACACGGAGAGGAGTACAAGCGTTCACTGGTTCGGCTGCGGTGTGAGGCTGCCGTCGCCGCAGAATAACAGGGGGTGTGGGTGAGTGGAGGGATGGCCTGGCCAGTGGTGGGAGTAGTATGGGGGCGGTGAGGCCTCCGCAGTAGCATAGCCGACCACGGGAGGCAGGAGCAGGCGACACGACCGGTGCTGCTTTGGGCAGCTGGAGCAAGAAGACCAGAGGTTGAAGAAGCACTATGGCCGTTGGATGGACATCATATGGTCACTTGAGTATTGACTAAGTTGACAAAGCCCTCCGTCCCCGTCAACTTAGTAGGCCCACAAGTCAGCCCAACAATATGGTGGGTCCCAGCTAGCAGGGGGTATTCATTTTTTGGGCGTAATAAGGAGGCACTTCCTAGCGTGCAAAGATATAGCTGGTGGGTCCGACCTGTCAGCGGGGGGAACATTTTTTTCGCGAAATACAGAGGCCCTTCCTGTGGGTCCTAGCTATCAGGTGGAGGAATCATTATTTTGCGCGTAATAAGGAGGCATTTCCTTGCGTGCGGCTGTGGACCCAGCTGTCAGCCTCTCCACGTACAGTCCACTTCTGATGGATGTCGTTCATTGACCACGTTGACCAGGCCGCCCCGAGAGCACCAGGGCGGTGGACGACGGCGAGGCCTAGGAAGGGAAAGACACGGAGCCAGGGAATACTCGACAGTTGTTTCCCACGCGGAGGAGTACGAGGGTTTACTGGTTCGTCTGCCGTCGCCGGAGAATAACAACATGTGTGGGTGAGTAGAGGGATGGCTGGGCCAGCTATGGGAGTACAGTGGGGCCGTGAGGCCTGCGCAGCAGCATAGCCGGCCGCGGGAGGAGGGAGCAGGCAGTCTCGCCGACGCTTGTTTGAGCGGCTGAAGCATGAAGAGCAGAGATTGAAGAAGCACGACAGCCATTGGATGGACATCCAACAGTCACTTCTCTCGTGTGTTGACTAAGTTGATAGGGCGTTGCGTGTGCGTCAACCTTTTTTTATGAAAGCATACGCGTCAACCAGTAGTAGGCGCACAAGTCAGCCTCAAATCTGTGGAAAACAGCATACATCCCATCTGCCATTATTTCTAATAATGTACAACCCATTTGCTAATTCTTAAGAATTTTTGTGGATCCCATCTTCTTTTTGTTAGCATTACACCCCGTATTGTGTCCACGGTTAAAAAGTATACAGAATTTTGCATATTTCGGTGCCGTCAACTGTTTTTAATCCAGAAATATCGATTCACATTCAAACTATTTTGAAAAATAATTTATATAAATATAAAATCCAAATAATTGTCCACGCATAAAAATCAATGGAATTTAAGATCTTGTAATGAAAAAAAATTGAAACTAATTCCCGGTTTGATGTGTTTTAAAAATGTACAACCCATTTCTGGGCAAACCGAATGAAACTCTCCTCGTCTTGAAAGATTTGCAGCCCAGCAGGGCCGATAAAGCAAGTAGGCCTTGTTTGGGTATTTCTTAAAAAAAATAGAACTGGGCTAGCCATTTTCAGGAAGAAAAAAACACAACTGGGCTCATGATGTGGTAAACATAAATAAAACCCTGGCTAGACGGGCCACAACCCCTGCACATCCCCGTTCTTACCCTGATCCATCGCTAAAACTAGTATAAATAACAACTGCTTGTTCCTCAAAAAAAACTGCGCGACTTGCTGGGTCCCTGGTGTCAGCCGCTCATAGTGTAATTCTCTCGTTTATTCACTACGTTGACAATGGCGTGAGCCCCATATGTCCAACCATTAGGAGGAACCATATTTTTGCGCTTGTACTATAGAGGCACTTGCTTGCGTACTGCCATGACGCTGGTGGGTCCCTACTTTCATCCTCTCCACGTATAGTCATCTCATTGTTTCTCTCGGTTGCTGACGACGTTGACAACACAAGAGGGCGGCGCACCGCGCACGGGGAGCGAACCAAGGCCGCAAGGCGGAGGACGGCGGCGAGGCCTCGGACGAAACGAACAGGAGTCGTTGAAGATGCGCCGGTCCAGTCGTAGGCGGAGAGGAGTACAAGGGTTGACTGGTTCGGGCGCGGGTGCGTGTTGGGGCTGACGTCGCCGGAGAATAACAAGACGTGTGGGGGAATAGAGGGAGGGACTGGCCAACGTTGGAGGGTACGTATGGTAGGGCGGCGGAGGCGCAACCAGCCATGGGAGGCGGGAGCAAGCGGAGCCGACGGGGTGGTTTGGTTTGGGCGGCTGGAGGAAGAAGAAGACAAGGGATAGAAGATACATGACAGATGTTGGATGTCAATCCAACGGCTGGTAGGCAGAATCGTTTGTTGACTGGCTAGTAAGTTGACACCACCTTGGATAGGCTATTTCCTCTCGGGTCCCAAATGTCAGAATCCAAATCTGTCACGGTCATGTAGCCTTTCCTATGAAAATTTATAGCCCATTTGATGTGCTAATTCGAAATAAGTTTGTGGGTGCTGGTGGGGGCTAATCACTTGGCTTCTGTAATGCACAGTGAGCTCAAGCAGCCGGCGAGAGTGATGTTATTTCCCTTGGTTGGGAATTGTTGCAATATTTCACTCTAAATTAAACGAATGGCAAGCCATTTGCCTTGTTTCAAAGAAAATATGACAGTCACAGCCGAGTTGAAAAGGGCAGGAACATCTAACTCTAGCTTACAAATTGTACAAAAGCACGAGGGTTAATTGTTCATCAGGTTTACAAAAAAACCAGATTGAAAAGGGCAACGACATCTAACTCCAACACTGTTTTCGGCAGTCACAGTCAAATGGATCGGTCAGGTCCATAGAATGAACATCCTGGGTCGTAAAATTTACTGGATTATGACCACAATATGTTGTAAATAGAAGCCCGCCACGTTTAGAAGCTCTTTTGCCCACTTGAAACTCCTTTTTTTGCTCTTCGACATACCCATCCGTCAATTCGGTAAATATATGGGCTTTTGAATTGATTTTAGTATTTACTAGTGTGGATGGGCTGTTTTGTCTTGGGCCCAGAGAAACAATTACTACTAGTACAGCGGAGACACTCTACAGCTACCCAGAAAAACAATTACTACTAGTACAGTGGAGACACTCTACCGCTTCTGGCTCCTCCTAGGTCATTGAAACATCTCCCTCTACTGAATGCCGTTATACTTTTGTTCACCGACATGCGGGCCATGCAGCGCGCGGGCCCAAATGCCATCCACCAAATTAGAAGGCAGTATGCAAGCGAAGAGTCACCCCGGTCGTAGCGCGGCAGTAACGAGCCGTTGTATCACAAAACTCCACCTCCCTGCAGTCTAAGTTTGACGGACGAAGCAACGATCATTTCACTCTTCGCTGAATCCCCTTCTCCCTCACCGTCTTCAAGAAAGGCAACACTCGCATCTGCCACTGTTCTTCTCTCCGAACGAAGGGAAGGTAAGAGGATCCGTGATGTTGGTATATTTTCGTTCAGAGAAAAAAAAGAACTTTTGCAAAGTAGTAACCAATCCTCACTCTCTTTTTTGTTTCATTGTCATTGCGATTGTGTTTTCCTTTCAGTGGTCTCCTAGTATTCAGCAGTTTCATGATGGACCAAGGAGAACCAGGCAAAGATCTGCCGATATTGGAGCAAACGCGGGAGGCTGATCCCCACGAGACAGAGAGCTCCAAGAAGATGGAGGCAACCACCGAGCCGACCCCAGATACACTCACGGCCACTACTGAGATGGTCAATGCCCCGTTTGAGGTTACAACCCCCGTGGCACTGTAGGAGCAGTTTTCCCCCTTCGAGGATGTGTCCCCCCCGCTGAGCTGCCCAAGGTGATTTCCTTCTTTGCCGATCTCGATTGTGGTTTTTCATCTAAGTATGTGGTGATTTTTTTAGAAAAGGAAGTATGTGGTGATTAATAATACAAAATTTTATTAGCTTCGATGCCATGCTATACATAGTGGTTTAAATAACTTGTGTTTCTTATAATGAAAAGTAATTCAGAATTTGTTTCTGTTTCAATTAGAGCCCTGATGTAGACAAGGATTGTGTGGTTGTACATGTCACTCGCTATGAGGCGGACGACCTGAATATACGCACTAGGAAAACAGAGTTCTTAGGCTATTGGATCTTGGAAGCCATTTGTGGTTATACCAATGAAGAGTTGTATTCTAGCCTCACTGTTGTCAGGCGTGTAGTCCAGGGTGTACTGAAGCACAAGAAGTTCAAAGCTACTCCTTTGTTTGTGAGGCATACTGTTCTTGTCAAGCTTACACAGGAAGATGACATGGCATGCCTCCACAAACAAGTTTATCAGTGGCAAGGACACAAGGTTGTCTTCATGAAGGTTCACAGGATTGAGCTGCTGCGGGACGTCCTTGATGATGTTCATGGCAAGGTTCGTCTTGTCTCCAGCCCAAATTAGATCGAGGCATGAAATAGTTGCCCCAGCTAGTGTTTAATAGTAGTTTGGATTGTGTCTAATTATCCGAACCTTGCCTGTTATCGACCCCTCTAGGGCTAGTACTCTGTTTGAATCCGTCTATGGGAACTGCTGCTACTTTTGTGTGCCCGTGAATCATGTGAGAACCATCGTAATTGTTGCCAAAACAGATGCGTCCTCACTAGTTTTTTCATGAATATGGCATGGTAAGACATAAGTTGTCACAGTTTATCATACGAGCAGTGTGTGTTTTGATGAAATAGAGCACTCGTTCGAGAACTGTGCACCGACGTATACATAAGTACTTGTAAACACTATTGGTGCTACCCCACTTGTAAGAAGTTGTGCAAAACACGGCACATTGGCTCAGCTCGCTTCAACACTAGGCTATCGACCAACTAACAATCAACAATCTGCTGTCTGACATATAAGCAACTATGTATCTTGTTACAGTGGTTCATGCAGTTAATTGAGGCCACAATGTAATAAATTCCAAACGTTCACACGCTAGTCCAGCGCTCATGTGGAACACTCACATTAAAGTCGTCTTCATAAAAATCTTGAAAAGCATAAGTTAAGCAATTTTATACATCTCAATGATTCATAGAACATAACAAACATATACTAGTTCACACCAAAAGACAAAGTTGTGAGAAGGTTTACAAATCAGGAAAAAACAAGCAAGGCTTCTCTGAGCAAAGGGCCTCCCGGCAGGCTTAAATTTCCTGGAGTTCACTCTGGTTTTTTCTTGTTGCCACCATCCAGGGTTAGGTTCTCTCATTCCAGAATAACCAATTATAATTGTAGTCTCAGCTGGAATGCTGAACTGAACCATGCAGTGTACTGACCAGCTGAAATGCTTATGCATTCCACTAAATTTAAGCACCGCTATTTGCAGAAATAAGCAGACCACAATGCCTCTTGTCTGCGCACCTGTCCAAAAAACCGCCGTGCAGCCGTGCCAGCTAGTCCTCGGTCCATGGATGAACTGGTAGAAAGTGCATTCCGGACTATGATGCAGTTGTTTTCGCTCGTACCTGCACTGCAATTAGGAAGTAAAACGTACGAAATCAGCTTCTTTTAGATTGTGTTGGTCATTCTACCTTAGTTACTACCAATGTAGGGATACCTTGAAGACGGGAGGTTAGACAACGGCAACGAGGGATAGCCATCTCATTTTGCGCAGTTGTACTAAAGCCGAGGTGTGTGCTTTTGATTGCGCGGATAGAAACGATATGGAGACAGACATCCCAAAACAATATGGAGACAGACATCCCTGTTTGCGCAAATATGAAATACGGTTATTTAAACAGTGATAGATATTACTACTTTCCCCCGTTTCCTCTTAGAACCAAGTCCTAGATTCATGCTATATCTTTCCCACTTTCTTCCCTGTTTGAACCAACGCTTTGAGTCGACTGTATGAACTAGCTTTACTTCTAATAATAGTAGAAGTCTAGGTGGCTTTGGAACAGCAGACGGAAGTAGAAAAGGACCCACACGAAGGGAGCTGGGGTAGTAGAGCAAGGCAGGTTTCGAAGGAATATATACCTGAGGGTCGTCGGCATGTGGCAAAGACGGCGTCGGGAGGCCGCATCTTGGCCACAATACCACAGGGAGGAAGAAGGGGTCGGAGGCCCTCCCGAGCCGGCGCTCTCTCGGAGAGAACGGCATGACCGCCGATCAGGACGCGCAGGCAGCCGTTGGTCTCCTCCCTCACTGCCGACGACAGTGTGAACGATGCACCTACACCCCTGCCCCGGTCGAGGTTGTCCGGCCGGATTTGTGACCAGCCGTGAGCTGAGAGAGAGAGTGTGGCCACCTATGTGTTGCTTATATCTGGAGAGCATGAGAGAGTGAACGAGAGGAACCCTAGTAAAGCAAGTGCTAAGGCTCCTGCTTTTATATATAGTGGAGTGATTTTGTTGTACCAGCTTCAAAAAAATGCGCTCCTATGTGTACCCGTGAGTGGGTGTGAGAGAACTAGTGCGTGCGTGCACCGCTTCTCTCCGTGAGAGTACAATATACTATGCCCAAAGAACGTTCGCCGCAAGACTAATAGTATAAGTGTGTGATGTGTGAGCTAAAATAAAATGTGTGCGCCGTCTTTTGTTTTTAGAAGTTCTGAGAGTAGGGTGTGAAGAGCACATATGTGCGTGACGTCTACCTGCAGATAGACGATGGGTGCGACGTGCGAGTCTGCGAGAGGACTCGGGAGAGTCGTGACTCGTGAGGGTGTGTGTGCATGAGAGAGAGGGGCACATATCAATGCAATGCATGTGTCTGTAAATCATTATGCGACAAACGTTCACCACAAGCCTTTTCCTGACGAACGCCGTAAGAACCGTTAGATCGGCATCCGACAGTGTCAGTTTTGCCATGTCATTTAACAGAACAACCACTCCTCCTACACACAAATCTTCCACGTGAGTGTTACCAACTGCCGTATGCTCCCTCCATTCTGAAATGCAGTGCATATAGCTTTATTGAAAATTCGAACCTCCCAAACTTTTACCGGGTTTTCGTGTACCAAATTGCACATGTAGAATACCATGTATATATCATTTCATTCATCTTCGAGAGGTAACTATAAAGATGGGTGAGGAGTCTACAAAGAAAGACCATCATATCACCCGCAGCAATTTCAAGCATCCTTTAGTGTCGAGGAATATCATAGGAACTCTATATGATATGATTTTTATAGGATTTTTTCCTTTAGAGCCAATTGGTTCATAGGAATAGATTCATATACTCCACATTTCAAAGGAAATAAACATGATATCATTTCTATAGCTTTAGAGCCACTTGGTTCATATGAATGGATTCCTATACTCCCTTAATTTCAAAGGAAAATAAACATTAGCGTATATTCAATAGAAAAGTTCCTATGATATGAACCAAATTACATCTCTTTTCTAATCCCTCCTCATAGGAATTGAGATACATGTCATCTCTAGATTCAATAGAAAAGTTCCTATGATGTGAACCAAATGACATCTCTTTTCCAATCCCTACTCATAGGAATTGAGATGCTCCATGTCATCTCTTTCCCTACAACTTCCATGTATACATCTTCTATTCCTAAATAGATAGTACAACCCACTAGTAGCTTTTTTCCAAAACATGCAACTATGGCACAAGAACTATATAGTGTGCCAATAACTTTGAAAGATGGTCGCTGGATGAAGCTAACCCGACAGTGCAGAGATAGGCAAATCCGAGCACTACTGGCCGTTGGATATCATCAACATTCCACCAGATCTGCCACATGTACAATTTAGAAGACTCCATGGTTGAACTTAAGCATAATGCACAAACCTCAAAACACAAGCACTTCTCCTTTGTTCTAGAATCTTCTGTATCATAATTGATTATTTTTTCTAAATGAATTGCCATTATTTGTTTTTTACTTTATGATTTACAATGCACAACCCCATGAATCTTAACATTTTTATAAAACTAATTGATTTTGAATGAGATGAACTATAAGAACTAAACGAACATCTACATCATGCATATATGACTCAAAGCTTTACATGCTATAGTGTGTATTTATTCATAATTTGGTTTCAAAATCTCATGCGTTCAATACATGTGTACCTTACTAGTTTTGAGTAGAGTAGCAAATTTCACGCGGCCCCGGGTATATCAAAATGCAGGGCCCATGCATCATTGCCTTTCGGTCGAACCTACGTCCACAATTTTTTGTACGTACTATATCTCCACTGGTCCCGAACCCAAAATGCTGCCTCGTTCCCGTAAAACCAAGCGGCCCACACATATTTAAGGCGTCGACTCGAACCCGTTTACTACGACGTGGCCCCGCACGCCGTAGTACTCCTACAAACCCTACAGCCGCACTCATCATCGGTTTTCCTTCAAGAGGACGAGGGAGAAGCCGATTTGTAGTGGAGGCGCTTTCAAAAAAAGGATCTGTAGTGGAGACCCCTACCCTAGGGTGCCCTAGGTAGCTGCCGCACACATCATTGTTTTCTCTTTTCTTTATTCTCTTGCGCCCTAGAGTGAACTGATGGTTTCTTCGTCCATCCAGCTTAATGCGGGAAAGGTGGGGCTTTGTGATTTGACCCCTCATCGCTCATTTTCTACTACTGCGGCGCTACGACCGGGGTGCCTCCAATTCCAACCGCTGCTTCCGAACTGTAATTTGGTGCATCGCACGTGGAACAAGACGGTGGATGAGCCACATGTCGGCCAAAGGGGTCCTGTTAAGTGTGTCGCCATTTCGTGTGCTGACTGACCCTGCTTGAGTTGCCACGCCAACACGACAGGAGCAGCCTACCACTTGGTTTTGCTCCTTGGTGAATCCCGACTATATTGATCTAAAAAGATACGTGCTGAACTACCCTCTCCGTCTTGGTTTTTTTATTTTTAGGCGTCTCGGTTTATAGGGCCTGCACGTAGTTCTAGGTCATCCATTTGACTAACTAAATATGAGTTACTATGTCACAAAAAGTATATCATTGGATTATTAAGCGGATGTAGTTGTATTTAAAAGTCGAGGGCGGGGCTTTTCCTGCGCGGTAGGTGGGGCAGTTCCGCCTAGTCGGTTCGACAGAGATCCGAGAAGACGAGGGAGTAGGCTGCTGCAAATGTAGGGCTGTGTGATTTGACAGCGAGTTACTGCTGGATAGGTGGGGCCCCGTGATTTGACTTGCCATTATCATTTTAACTGCGGCGCTACGACCGACGTGAGTCTCCCGATTCCTGACCACCTACATACATGTGCCTCTCCCAATGCTCCACCATGTAGTAGAGGTTGGCTCTTGCATGAGAGCCCACTTCTCCACTTTTTCCTTGCCTCCCTTTCCTCCACATATGCCAAAATGCCATGTAAAGCGCACTATTGTACTTACTTTTACTTGCTCCTACAGGTTCTTAAGCTTGCCACATAGGCATAAAGTCTGATGTTGCAAGTTAATCAAGAAGAGAGAGACTAGTTTGGTGACCCAAGGAAGAAACGGTGCTAAGCGCATGTACTTAGGTGAAAAGACAATTTTGAGTCTATAGCTAATTAAATGAAGCAAACTTAGCAACACCATTTCATTGGAAAAGGTCACTCCTTGGCAAATGCAATAAATACTAGTACTCCCTGTGTCCCATAATATAAGAATGTTTTTGGCACTACACTAGTGTCAAAAACGTTCTTATATTATGGGAAGGAGGGAGTACGAAGAAAGAGATAGAGAGGAGAAAAAAAATACACTTATAGCCAACCTTATAGCCAACCTTGTTGTAGTATGAGCGACTAAGTGATGACTATGTATGACATGCCAACATCAGATAGCCTAACGCACCGTGTTAAATCTCCAAGGGCGCGACCGCGGGAGCGACGCGACGGTCGTGGTAGGTGCGACCATGATACGGGCTACTGGCAGCCCTTGGATCTGAGATCAAACAGTCACATGCTAAGTTGCTGAAAATTTGCATAATAACCCTCCAGGATAGGATATTCACCCATAGGTCTAGAATCACGCCATGCAACTGTTCGATCTCAGATCCAAGGGCTCTCGGAAGCCCGTATCATGGGAGAATGGAAAGCCACTACCCTGCCGTTTGCACGCTGGCAGTTCGCTCGTACTCATCCCCGCACGTCCTTCAATACTACGGCGGTTCGCTCCTAGTCGTCCCGTTTCACATTACGGCAGTTCCACTAATCCTAACCCTCCTCCCAAATCCATGGCGTCCCAAATCTCCACGATCGGCGGTGAGTACAAGGTTAGAACCATCACCGGCGATGAGTTCGATGTCATCTACACCCGTTCTTCCGCGACGGTGAAAGGATGCCTTTCTTGCTTCAGACGCATGTTCGAAAACTCAGATGATGACTGGGTCGCTAGGCTAGATGTTGAGTACACGACAATCCTGGGACGAGAGCAGGATCTAAAGGACGAAGAGAGGAAGAAGCCCGCCGTGATCCAGGTTTGCGTACATAACGTTTGCTTGGTCTACCACATATGCCATGCCGACATTGAGTGCCAGGATTTTAAGAACTTCCTCAAGGACAAAAGAGTGAAATTCAGTGCTGTAGGCTTTAAGACCGACAGGGATGTCTTGCGTCGGATAGGTCTCATTGTAGGCCAGCCCTTCGATCTCCAGAAGGCAAGCCTGATGTCCTCCTCTCAACCTTCAATGCTGACCCTGGCAGGAGCCATGGTTCATCCTTCATACTGCAAACTGGAGAAACCTCATTACACGTTTCATCGTCATGCATGGCAGCGGAATGTACTTGATATAGACCACATTCACTATGCTACAATGGATGGCTACCTTTGTTTCAATATCTACAAGGGTTGGATGAAGAGCAACAACCAAGTGTGCGGTTCAAGCAAAGAAGTATCGGCCAAGAGGGAGAGGGACAAGGACGAAGTCGAGGACGTGGACGAGGACTCCGAGTAAGGTGGCAGTGTCATTGCTCATGGTGGTTCTAAACTTCTAATGCAGTGCCTACCGTATTAGTTGCATAGTTTAATTTCAGGTGTGCTTAGTTTAATTTGAGGGGTGTGTTGTGCTGAGCCCCCAGCAGAACTATGTTATGTTTCTTCTTGTTACTTTAACTCTTCATTATGCACATACTACTAGTATTTCTTTAATAAAATTTAGCACCCCGATTAAGCACATACTAGCTTTTTTAATAGTACTATATGCATAATTTGGCGACGAGCGCTCTCTATATGTACCACCTTTTTTTTATTTCAATTTTTGCTCCATGGCGCAATCCATCGATAGTACTACTGTACAAAAGTATACATTTTTAAAAGGCTAGAGTACTGTTCATCATATATATAGCCCGTTAAATTCTCAACCTAGAACGATGTGCATGCCATGTAGTAAACCGATACGGAGGAAGTATAGTAAAAATGAGGTGATTTTACCGAGCGATCGGCGGGGGAGCATGGCCTGTCATGCGGTCCCACGTGTCATGATGTACCAAGGCGATGCACGTGTCCCTCTTGAGGCAGAAGCAATACTACGTGGTTTGAGATGATGGCGAACTGAAGTGTGAAATAATGGTTGCTTCGTCCGTCTGGGAAGGTGCGGCATTGTGATTTGACGTCTCATTGCTCATTACTACTACTGGGCCGGTACAAGTGGGGTGCGTCCCCCCTGCTATTCTGCACTGTTATTTGGTGCTTGACACGTCGACCCGATTGCTATATGTCGCACATGTCGGCGACAGGAAGTACAGAATTCATGAAAAGAAGCGTCGACACAGGAGTATACTACAGAATTCATGAAAGGGAGCGACTTAGTTTTGGAAAAATCTGTTTTTACGGAGTACGTACCCACTAGGGTTTATAGGGCTCATCTAAAAAACATTTGTTTTTCCGTTTAATAAGTCTCAATTCTACTATACTAGTAGCAGTACCATTACATGTTGGATTTCGAGGTGCGTTAGATCACCCGACGCAAGCAGTGTCAAGAGGGAACTAACCAATGCATGTACAAGTTCATGGAAATTTAGTGGTCATTCATGCATTTGTTCTAATTAATGCCTCGGTAAACATAACTTCTTGAGAAAAACGAGCGTACTAATTACTTGTGCAAACTACGAAATTAATTCGACCACTCACCGTCTACCTTGGTTGGAGAGATTTTGAAATTGAGCCATAAACTGGAAAGGAGGGAGTAGTAACTTTTGTCCCGATTACTATTTGTGGCCTTGTATAGATGCAAAATGTATTTTTTTTATAGTGGCCTTGTATAAGTAAATGGAGGGAGTACTAACCAAAGTACGTAGTAGGGACGAGGAGTAAACGGAGGGAGTAGTAAAAATTTCTCCTCGTGCTGTGAGCCACCACGCGCGTGGGCGAGGGAGCGGGCGTAAAGGCGTAAAGTAGTAGTACTACTACTACTACTCGTAAGCAAGCTTCACCTCATCCTGCGAGCCACCGCGCCCGTGGGCGGGGGAGATGGCGTACTAAGCAAGCTTCTCCTCACTCTGCGAGTTGACGGGACACATCAAAAGTACTCCAGTGTATAGAGCCTTGCCTCTAAGGTAGGCCCCACATGGTTTGCCTCTTTTTTTTAATTTAACATAACGCGTCAAGTCGCAATTTGTTTGTTCACCCGTGGTAGACGATCCTCTCTCCACCAAGTGGACAACCAGTACACGTGCCAAATTACCACGTGGGCTGCCTTTTTCGTATAGAAATGAGCTCCACCGTGTACTCGCGCGGGTGTGGTTGGGGAAGAGACGGGAGTACGTGCGCCGTGCGTGCACCTCTTCTCTTCGTGCACGTCCCCCACCTACGTGTGTGTGTGAGAGAGAGATACAAACCTAGACATAATGCGCCGTCCATCCCCATGCCTCCGCCCAGTACAACCACTAGTCACCACCACGCCCCACTCCTCCTCACCTTATCTCTCATCTTTCTCCCTCCGTTTTTATATACAAGGGGCCACTATCAAAATTACAATTTGCAAATATACAAGGCCACTAACACTAATCGATGCAATATTAATGGTGTTTGCCTCGTGGTACTAGCAAAGGAGGACATTAATTATCCCTTGCATGCATGCGGGAGTTTGTAAAAAAATGCATCTTGATGTTCCGTGCAATGCACGGGCATCTTGCTAGTCCATGAAAACAACATAGAGCAAAATTCCACGGCGAACGAGGGATTTGAATCTGTTGGGAGGGGCTGTTTGGATCTTGCCTGGGGTAGCCAAAATATTGGCGACCCTTTTGTCCACCGGTGCCTTTGCCACCGATGAACGAGGTGCCTTAGGCGCTCATGCTGTCATGCATCCTCAAGCGCGCACGTTGGAGACGAGCTCACACGAGCTGTGTTTTTTTGTCCCATAACGCCGCCCGAGCTGCCCGCAGACCGACCGGCGACCCGCAAATTACGCCATCCAACCGTAGCCGCACACATTATGACCACAACTCAACCAACCAGACGAAATTCACGCAAACACATAGACAAACTGATATTTCATATAAACAACAACGAAAATCATATAAAATACCGGATTTTCATGCAAACATGATGGATTTCATTGCATTCAAATGAACTACGCGGTGCTAGTTCTGGACAGCACAGGTATATAATACCTGGCCTAAATGGTCGCCCGCCGATCGATTTGTGTTCCTCATGTCCGGCAACATGATCACCAGACTGCCGGGAGCCCCGGAGGTATATGCTTCAGCGCAAAGGACGGCTCGCTTCCCCACTGCCCAACTGATATCATTGGCTGGTGCCGAAGATGATGGTGGACGGCACCGGTTCGAGTTCATCACCGGTCACTACTTCGCCATGGCCGGCACCGGCTCGAGTTCATCCTAACATCCCCCTCTTCCGTGGAGCCCATGCGGGGTCGACGAAGGTCCTCGCAACAAAAGGATCCGGCAAGACACCTGCTGTGTACGCCGGCGTCGCCTCTGCGGTGGCCTTCATGGGACCCAAGCGGCGGCGGCCTCCCGTGTTCTACTTCTCCTCGATGATGGCGGCGGACGCTGAGGCGCTGGCCACCGACTCGTCGCTCTCCGCGCACCCGACTTCTGTCACTGCTTGCATGGCGCGGTCGCCGGCATGGGAGTCTCAGCCACAGAAACGGGAGACGCGGTACAAGGCGGCGGCGTGGATGACAGTAATGACGCCCGTGCGCTGCTCCTCGTCGAGCTGGCCTGGAGCGGCGAGTTGCTGAACCGCACGCCGGCTTGGGGCGGCAACTAGCTTCGTCGGGCGAGGGGAGGGAGGTGGATCAGCGAGCTGCATAGCTCGTATCCGGCGGGCTACCCAGCTGGCTTGGATGCAGAATAACTATTCTTCGTAAGCGATTGTAAGAGTGGACAAAATGGTGGAGGAGGTAGGGGAGCGGCGGAGGTGTGCGATTCTTGGCCGGCGTTTGGCCTTGTTTAAATAGGAGAGTAAGTAGACGTTGGACGGGAGGATCTCGGCCGGCGTTGCGTTTAACGCCGACCCGGTCTTGAACGGACGTGTGTCCAGAGTGGGTTTCTCGGCTTCCACACGGGCGGGTTTCATGGAGGCGTTTGAATGCGACACAGAGGCGTGTTTAGCTGGGCGTGCCGCAAGTGGCGCCCTCGACTCTTACCTAAGACACCGCACCGTTCTTCCACTGGCGTGTGGGCTCTTTGGGTTCATGGCCTCCATGTCATTGACCCAACGCAGGCAGCGCATAGTAGAGGAACCTTTGGTGGGCCAGGGCGGTCAGAAGCGGACATTTCATAAACCGATGATTGTTCATTGAGTGTGATGTCATCTTTTTCATGTAGATAAGCCTACTGTGTTGATAGCCCGTTCGATAGGTTGTGATTCATAAAGACCGCTGCAAACATCAATGTTTTGCTTATCATAGATAAGATTGATTAATACCCATAACAATCCATGCCCTTAATAAAGGGTGCATGCACATATAGGTTGAGCGTGTGTCTTGCGTCGTGTGCTGGGTGCATGCAGGTGTGCGAGTGTTGCGTGCGTGCAAGGGTACGTTTCAGTGTTGCATGCATGGGTGCGTATGTGCGTGTGTTCATGAGTGCATGTGTACGTGTCAGTGTTGCACGCCAGCATGCATGCATGTGTATGTGTCAGTGTTGCACACCTACATGCGTGCGTGTCTTGCGTGCGTGCATGTGTACGTGTGGGGTGAGGCTACATGTCAGTCGACTGACTTTTTCATCTCTGGTCATTAGATTTTCCAGCTGTTGGATACGAAATCAAGGGCCTCCAGTTTGTCATCAAACTCCACCCCCCTGAGCCGCCAGCCACCACCGGCCGAACCGCCAGCCCTCGTCGCCCGCGGCTGGCCCGCCCTCCCCGAAACCACTCCCCACCGCCGGTCCGCCGCCGCACCGGC
>NC_057794.1:255883690-255885670 GCF_018294505.1 Triticum aestivum
CCCACCCCACCGCCCAATGAACGCCCCCAACCACCGCTAACTGCCAACCACAGGTCTCACGACTCCGAATACCCACCGACCACTAATTTATTACCATTTCTGTCCTTCATATATGCGCTGACGGGTGGGCCCTATGGTAATGTGCGCCGCTGAATGTGGACCGTTTGACTGGTCAATTGATCCTATTATCAACAAATTACAGAGCTGCATGGTGAGCCAGTGACCGTATGATCACCCTAAAATGTACTCCTATTTTATTAACACAATACATACTCAAACTACCATTTCTTTCTTTCATATACGGGCTGGCAGGTGGGCCCCACGGTTACGCGCCCCGATGGTGCAACACTAGTTGTGCCGCGTGGAACGTTTCACTAGTCAATTGATTGTGTCATCAACAAAATACGGAGTTGTACGGGTGAGCCAGTGACCGTATAATCATGATATGTATTTTTTTAACACGGTATAGATGCAAGGGCTCATATATACGCGCAAGCACTCACCGCTATAAGCGCACACACGCGAACCCTACCCCTATGAGCACCTTCGAGAGAGTGGGCTAGCATATATGATCTTGAGATTTTACAAAGTCACCATAGGTGCCTCGTAGTCGAGTGGAACGTCTCCTCCCACTGAACGTACATCGCCGGAAAATACTGAAATTAACACAAGACAAATGCGAGCATCGGGACTTTAACCTTGGTGGGCTCGAGAAACCACTGTCCTCTAACCATCCAACCACATGTTGGTTAGCACGACAAAATGTATGTGGTGACCGTGATGAGCTTATTCTGAAGTCCAGTAACCATATCGTGCTTTCGCTTCAAATACAATGACCGTAAGTGTCGTCAACAAAATATGGAGCACGCATCAAATGCAAAGTCCATCAGTGTCATCAACAAAATATGGAGACGTATCGTGAGCTAGATATCGTTGTACTATTGTATATGCTTATTTTCTTAGTGGCCGATTGCGTGTGTGGTGTGGTGGGCACATCATTTCTAGTTGTGGTGGGTCAACATGAAGACTCATGGGTCAGTTCCATCCTGCGCCACATATAGGTTGGACCGAGACGTGTTATACGAAGACCCATGTGGAGGACTCGGCGTACAACATGAAGCTACCAGAGTCACGGAGGACTCTATCCCCACTGGTGATAAGCCGACTATATATGATTTGTAACCCTAGGCCCTTAGTATGTTATACAAGCTTGGGGGCTAGTTCGTCGATAGTATACACACACGCACAATGCCTGGTATTCACGTGTACTTTGTACACACCCCTATCACTAATATACAGTACCAGGAGTAGGCTCTTTCTTCAACTGCAAGGGTCCGATCCGAACTAGGGTAAAACTTTGCCTCGTATTACCATCCAGCCTAACAGCCAGGGATTGTTGGGTTTCGTAGTAATTTGAAAAAAATTCCTACGCACACGCAAGATCATGGTGATGCATAGCAACGAGAGGGGGGAGTGTGATCTACATACCCTTGTAGATCGACAACGGAAGCGTTAGCACAACGTGGTTGATGTAGTCGTACGTCTTCACGGCCCGACCGATCAAGCACCGAAACTACGACATCTCCGAGTTTTAGCACACATTCAGCTCGATGAAGATCCCCGGACTACGATCTAGCAAAGTGTTGGGGAAGAGTTCCGTCAGCACGACGGCGTGGTGACGATCTTGATGTTCCACTGTCGCAGGGCTTCGCCTAAGCACCACTACAATATTATCGAGGACTATGGTGGAAGGGGGCACCGCACACGGCTAAGAATATGATCACGTGGATCAACTTGTGTGTCAAGGGGTGCCCCCTGCCCCCGTATATAAAGGATCAAGGGGAGGAGGCCGGCCGACCCTCTATGGCGCGCCAAGGAGGAGTCCTCCTCCTAGTAGGAGACTCCTACTAGGAGGGGGAAAGACGTGGGGAGGGAGAGGGAAAGGGGGGGCGCCGCCCCCCTCTCCTAGTCCAATTCGGA